>NW_026925049.1:0-255098 GCF_032062105.1 Saccostrea cuccullata
GGTACCTGACTGTATCTATGTAGGAGGGCAGGGTTTTGTCTTCAGGGTCACAGAAGTGTCCCTCTATCTCTGTCAGTCGGGGTACACAGTCAGTTAAATCTCTGTACACTGACCTCACCTTCTCAAGGTCACTCCTGTAATGAAGAAGAAGGTTTACATTTCTTGTTTAAATATTGCAAAATACTTGAGGTAAATTCAATATTTTTTCAGTTCTAAATAATCACTGCCAGTTACAAATAAAGGATGACTTACAAAATTAAAATAAAGGTGAAGAAAATTTATATTTCATTTTGAATTATAATACAATCCTGGCATACCATGTAATTAGTTGTCTTTTTGTTAGAGGCATGATACAGTCATACAATGTGTTGGCCTTTTGTTGTATTGTCTAGAAAAATAAATGTGTAGAAAAAAAAATAATTTAAATACAAGTGTGGCACCTAGGTAGCAAATCATATCATATTCATTTTCCTCAATTAATTAATATAAAGAAGAAGATAGCAGATACATGTAAGACTTCTGTTGAGAATCCTGGTTTCTGCTAATGGACTCTGGGACAAAAACTCAAAAGAAACAATCTTTGCCTGGAGAAAATACAATATTTTTAAATCCAATGTGACCAAAAATCCTCAAACCTGAATTTCATCAAAGCATTGCTTCCACTGTTCATCCCCATATTTCATCAGGGCTGACTGTGATAATTGATTTCTTGGAAATGGAGACGGATAGTGAGTTATCTCCTCTTGTTGTCGTGGACAACACTGAAGTATGACCTTGACCTGAATTAGACCCTCCTTCATGCTGACCAAGAGAGATAGTAGGGATTCCTGTAAATGTATTCAATGGTGAGAGTGAGGGAAAAATAATATAGTGGCACCTCAGATTCATAAATTGAAATTATATAGACATGTACATGTACATTGTATGTCAACACTAAAAGATCTTCAGTTTGGTTCCTTTAACTAATTATCCATTGAGAAAGAATTGAACATACAGTGTTTCCTTACAATAAAGATATCATATAGTATAAACAGATTGATTTTGTCTACATACCATATGCTCCCTTGTTGACTTCTGTGGAGGGGGTGTTCCATTAACTGAACATAGATCTTGTAACACTTCAGACAAGGAGCTTCAATTGATCAAAAAATGTCAATTAAATGCTTAATACCGGGTATATGTTTATCTAATGTTTAATTTAGTTGTCTAAATATTTTCTTTAAAAGATCTTCATATTAAAACTGCCATGGATAAAATCAATTGCAAATCTTTCAAATATACCACTAAAGAATTGTCATCATGTGACCCTTGACCTACCTTAATGATAAGAAAGCCTTGTGAATCTCCACCACCCCAGAATACTGATCCACCACTAACTTCATTAAGTGTTCAGTGAATCCTTTACATCGCTCTATATTCCCTACACCGAGTTCCTAAAAATTAAAATAAATCACACAGAGCCAATTATAACTTTTAAATCATATACAGTCAAACTTGTCTTAGCGGCCACCCGAAATCAACGGCAACTTGCGGTCAGCGGCCACTTTCAGTTCCCCCCAACGATTTTTCCTATATTTGTGTAACGCGGCCAGCGGCCACTCAAATCCTCCCCCAACAGCCATAATGACACTGTAATAGGCGGCCATTTCGTTACTTGCTGCGATTCTATTATGTCTTTTAAACTCATTCGCTTGGGTAATTATATCCCTATAGCCAATTTAACCCAGCTATTAATGCAATTAAACAAATTACTATTGGACACACTGAACTCAGTTTGTGTTTATGAAAAAATTGTTAGATGAATTTGTAATTATTTTTCAAGATCGCCGATTGAAAAATAAAAGAATTTAAGTACAATTGATACTTTCCTCTAACTAAAGAAATTCACACCTTTTAGATTTTGATTCCATGTAGAAACCCTAATTGCTACTCTTGTAAAAACAAGGTGCTTCCCATGGAATGATTAAACTCGTGAATTTCACTATCAAGAGACGATCGATAGGGATTAGTCACGCTCCACTGCTTATGACACCTGTGTTATGGAATGATTTTCAACTGCGTCAATACATCTCTCTGGTCAAGTGGTTTACATGTTACATAGATTCTGTAGTCATCTCGGGGTGGGGGGAGGGTTGTACTGCTGACCATTTTTGAACATATGCAAGTGGAATTTTTTTTTACATATTCTTACTTAAATTTCTATGCTTTATTTTATTTACCACTAAAATATATTTTTGTGTAATTTTTTTTTATTTTTAAAAAAGGATAATAACCAGGCACTGCACGTATGTCTTATTTAACTAATATGTAGGAACAGAATCATGTACAAAAACTTTTTAAAAATTCTAATTCTTTAATATTTTTTAATGAGCTTGAATTAATATATTTACACAAAAAACCTTTGTTAAATTGACCTGTTTATTATTTTATTAAATTAACTGTAATGCTTTATGTTGTTTATTCATTGCACGAATGTTTTTTTCGAGGGCAAACTGGGCAAACTGGAATAAGAGGCCACCTGTCTTAAGTGGCCAGTTTCCAGACTTCTTAAAGGTGGCCTCTTAAAACAAGTTTGACTGTATACCAGTATCGTTCTTTGCTTTTGTGATCTGAATTGATACTGTTTTTAAACAACCTGTATTATCTCTAGGTCATGTGATCTAGGAAACTCACCTTGGAAGGAGTCTGTAAAGCTGTGGCTAACTTGGCTCTTCTGGCAACACATTTATAGTAGTAGTCATGGCAACTCTGACCTATTTCTGTAGCGCTGTTCTTACTAAAGGAAAAATTAAACATTTACACAAAGCATAAATGAAAAAAAATTATGTAGATTCAATCCTTCATTTAGATACAATGAGGATACAAACAGCCCCACCTTGTGGTGAGTTGATCTGAGCACACAGAGATATCTAGTGGTGGAACAAGCAAAGGGAGGTTACTCTCAGTATCACAGAGAAGTCCTCTCCTGTAGGAAAGACCTGTACAACAGATGTTTATAGTAAATATATTTTAGCAATAAAAACCGTTTTTTGTTAATTCATGCATTTCCAAATCTTTACACATGTACATGTATTACATAGTTGTGCTAATTCATTGCCTAGTTGTGCTATTATTTACCTAGCTGTGCTATTTCTTTAAACAGATCACTGAGAGCTTTCCTTTTCTTCTGTCCAATGTGTTTAGCTTCCGACTTCTGTTTTTCTTTGTCAGCTGTCTGTAAGCATCCATTGGGATGTTCATGATTATATTTCATAAATAAAAACATGTGTGTACCTCAGTACTGTACATAATATTGCCAATAAGAGATCATTCCAATAAAACTCACTTGTGACACTTCCAGTTGTTGTAGTTCATGAATGGATTCAATGATTTCTCCTAAAAGTAAAGGATATAAATTAGGATATCATTAATCTTGTAACTTAAATGTTTCAACAAGCAGGCATACATATAAGTACATGTATAAGTAAATGGCTATTTCTGTTTCATATTAACAAAACTCTGCATGATAAACTTTAATTCAACCCTTGAAATAAAGCTAAAATTCTTAACTACTGAATACAGATTTGCTTTTTGAGCATTTTGAAATTTATGCTTTAGTTCACTTGATCATCTGCATTTCTCTGAGACTTAGTAGTTGTAGTATGTAAGCAAGTGTTTACCTGTGAACTCATCTAGTCTGACAATTAGTTGGTCGTACTTGAGTCTCTTTGTCAGCGATTTCCAGTGTTTACACATTCTGACCGATAACTGACCAAGTCGGCTGTGTAGACCTCCACGATCAAGGGCAGGTAACTCTGACTGTTGTGTCTGCAAACAAACATACATGTTGGTAAAAAAAATATACAATATTGGTCAAGATAGGCAAATGTTACACTAACCTTAATTACCTGTTATAACAACAAATGCATACGCATGAAGTTGTACAAACTCTTTTTCATTTGCCAAATTATAATAAACATTAATTTACACCTGTCTCACCTGTACACTGACTGTGTGTGATATCAGAGACTGTACAGCTGAGCTGTAAGTTTCTCTCCAGGTTAGAGTTCTCTCCCTTTGACCAGTAGAATCTACACTGCTGTCAGGGTCTGCCAATATACCCTGTACTGGTTGTTCTAAAACAGCCTACAATAAGGAACAATGAATAAGCATGTAATATGTAATTTCGACAACCAGAAACACAGTCCAATCAATATTTTCTCCTTTTACAATTTCAAACTTACCTGGAAAGCCTTCATCTGTTTGTGTAATGTCCGATGTGTTTTCTCTGTTGTCTGTTTTAGGGCCCAGAAGTTCATGTCTGTCCAACGGGCAATTTTCACAAACCCCTGTATTCAAATGAAAGAAATAAATCAAAATGACATGTATTTGCTACATATATTCATAAAAGACAGATAAAATCCTAATTCCGTGACAATACCTTGAGCTCTTTTTCTATTGGTTGTCTCAGTTGCTGTATTTTCTCTCTGACCAATGGTAAGAACTGACTGTAAAACTGATGCAGGTTCCATAGTAAGTTCATCATGCCTAGAAATAAAACATTAAAAAGTGATAAATAACAAATCAATCAAATATGCCAGTAATAAACTGCAGCTATTGTGTATGTAATAGACAAAGAATCAGAAAATAATAATTATTCACTGTTGTGAGTGAAATGATTCATTGACAAGTAATTCTCCTCATCTGAATCATATTGGATTATAACACATTTAAAATACTAAGTAATCTAGACAAAATAAATCCTACCTTGTGATCCAGTTCCCCCTTCTGTGGCCTCAGTACACAGATACATGGTTTGACAATGGAACGACTTCAACATCCCTAGTCGAGCCTCAAATTCCCCTAGGTTGGACCTCTCCATGAACTCTTTCAGGGTCCGCATTACCTCTGACAAGTCTTTCTCTTTTGAATCTGAACCTTCTGAAGTCTCCTCCTAAAGTATAATAATTTGAAACATTATGATGATTAATATTAGGAACAAGAAGGTTATGAACTTCTGAATAGTTTAACTAAACTGTCACCGAGGGAAAGTTTTCTTACCTGTTGACAAGTTGCCTGGATAAGTTGATAAATGTGGAACCACCATTTGTTAGCTTTCTTGGACTGCTTTACAAAGACATTGTCCAGGCACTGCTTCCAACAGCTGGAAAATGTCAGAATACACTGTTAAATCATAATTTATATTTGAAGGGTTCAAATTTGTTGGTTTGGGGAAAAATATTTTGAAATCGAGCCTTTTATTTTTAAATTATAAGGTTGATAACATACTATGATTTTTTTTAAGCTCTAGATACTGAGAACCAGATGTTTGCCTACCTGAGTTCTAGTTTTCTCCAGTCCAAAATCTTAGAAGAAACTTCTGACAACTGGGTTGCCATAGAAACATGCTTAGCTGCATTGCTTTCCCATTCCTATAAAATATATACATCCTTCAAAATCACTCATAATTTAACCTCAGATATGTCCACTCAAAATCTGTTTTATCAATGATTAGGTTTACGACATTTTGATGATTTTATTAATCTACTTGTGAGTGACTTACCTGAGTTTTCTCCAGGAGAAGTTCTAGACCGGTGAGGAACTTGACAACAGGTGACGTCACAGGAAACGATAGAATTCTGTCTACAATCTGTGTCACCTGTATAACAGAGGGACAGTGTCAAAAGAGTATAACAGAGGGACAGTGTCAAAACTGTATAACAGAGGGACAGTGTCAAAACTGTATAACAGAGGGATAGTGTCAAAAGAGTACAAGAAAACATTGAAAACATTGATGTAACCATCAATTGTCGCCCGGGAAATATATATTAAAGTAAACAATGAAAATGAGTCAACAAACCACTTCGAAATGTGTAAAAAGGAATGTGATGGAGACAATAGTCACAAATATTTTTTTAAAAAACTTGAAGTCGGATAAAATCAATCAAAAACGATACCATTTTAAACTTGATCAATTCCTCAAGTAAATGTTGGCTGCATAAAATATAAATTAAAGATGGGCCACATCGACACACTGTGGCTAGCAAAAGTTTATATTTAAAATTGTATTAATTTTCAATTTTAGAAATATAAAACACAACCTTTGTGCAGAGTACGATTTTTTATCCATATAAATATGTAATTAATTGGTCATTCTTAAGAAAAGATTTTTAAAGAATTTTCCTAAATATTTCTATGTAAAACTTTGTCATTGTTTCGCCCAAGTAACTATACATATTAAATATGAACAAACATTTAATTTTTACTTTACTTCCATATAAATATATGAATTATGGCTTGGTAATTCTATAAACGGAAGAAGATTTTTAAAGAATTTTCCTATATATTTCTATGTAAAACTTTGGTTGGCTATTTTGGCCCCGCCCTACCCCTGGGGGCCATGATTTGAACAAACTTAAATCTACACTACCTGAGGATGCTTCCATATAAATATGATGAATTATGGCTCAGTCATTCTTGAGAAGAAGATTTTTAAAGAATTTTCCTATATATTTCTATGTAAAACTTTGGTATTTTGGCCCTGCCCTACCCCCGGGGGTCATGATTTGAACAAACTTGAATTTACACTACCTGGGGATGCTTCCACATAAATATGATGAATTATGGCGTGGTCATTCTTGAGAAGAAGATTTTTAAAGTATTTTCTTATATACTATGTAAAACTGTGCCACCCCTACCCCCGGGAGTGTCAAAAGTGTATAACAAACTTGAATCTACAACCTGGGGATGCTTCCATATAAATATGATGAATTATGGCTTGGTCATTCTTGAGAAGAAGATTTTTAAAGAATTTTCCTATATATTTCTATGTAAAACTTTGGTCGGCCATTTTGTCACCTGTCCTACCCCTGGGGGTCATGAAACAAACTTGAATCTACACTACCTGAGGATGATTCCTGTATAAGTTTCATCATTCCTGGCACAGTGGTTCTTGAGAAGAAGATTTTTAAAACATGCCACCAAATTTTCATTAATTCCCAATTATCTCCCCTTAATGAGGGCGTGGCCCTTCATTTGAACAAACTTGAATCCCCTTCACCCAAGGATGCTTTGTGGCAAGTTTGGTTGATAACTGGCCCAGCGGGAGAAGAAGTCGAAAATGTGAAAAGTTTAACAGACGGACAGACGGACAGTGTCAACGCCGGACAAAATGTGATCAGAAAAGCTCACTTGAGCCTTCGGCTCAGGTAACTAAAAAGATGGACACACGCATCATTTAAATTTAAAATTGTATTAATTTTCAATTTTAGAATATAAAACACAAACTGTGCAGAGAATGTTTTTATCCAAGAAGTAAAATTCGATGTTCTAAAAAAGGGACATGCCGTTGTTTCGATAGTAAATGATAAGTGACTATACAATCATATTAAATATGAAAAACATTTATATTTTTACAGATTCACTTTATGGAAGTAAATATATTATGTATCTCATAACTTATAAATGGAAAGATATTCTGATTAACAATCTTTTCAATGTTAAGAAAACCTTTAATTCTACATAACTACTCCCACCCCAATCCCCATATACCAACACTTAGTGTATTAGTGTTGAATGATATTACCTGTATTAGTGTTGGATGATGTTACCTGTATTAGTGTTGGATGATATTACCTGTATTAGTGTTGGATGATGTTACCTGTATTAGTGTTGGATGATGTTACCTGTATTAGTGTTGGATGATGTTACCTGTATTAGTGTTGGATGATGTTACCTGTATTAGTGTTGGATGATGTTACCTGTATTAGTGTTGGATGATGTTACCTGTATTAGTGTTGGATGATGTTACCTGTATTAGTGTTGGATGATGTTACCTGTATTAGTGTTGGATGATGTTACCTGTATTAGTGTTGGATGATGTTACCTGTATTAGTGTTGGATGATGTTACCTGTATTAGTGTTGGATGATGTTACCTGTATTAGTGTTGGATGATGTTACCTGTATTAGTGTTGGATGATGTTACCTGTATTAGTGTTGGATGATATTACCTGTATTAGTGTTGGATGATGTTACCTGTATTAGTGTTGGATGATGTTACCTGTATTAGTGTTGGATGATGTTACCTGTATTAGTGTTGGATGATGTTACCTGTATTAGTGTTGGATGATGTTACCTGTATTAGTGTTGGATGATGTTACCTGTATTAGTGTTGGATGATGTTACCTGTATTAGTGTTGGATGATGTTACCTGTATTAGTGTTGGATGATGTTACCTGTATTAGTGTTGGATGATATTACCTGTATTAGTGTTGGATGATGTTTCTTGTATTAGTGTTGGATGATGTTACCTGTATTAGTGTTGGATGATGTTACCTGTATTAGTGTTGGATGATGTTACCTGTATTAGTGTTGGATGATGTTACCTGTATTAGTGTTGGATGATGTTACCTGTATTAGTGTTGGATGATGTTACCTGTATTAGTGTTGGATGATGTTACCTGTATTAGTGTTGGATGATGTTACCTGTATTAGTGTTGGATGATGTTACCTGTATTAGTGTTGGATGATGTTACCTGTATTAGTGTTGGATGATGTTACCTGTATTAGTGTTGGATGATGTTACCTGTATTAGTGTTGGATGATGTTACCTGTATTAGTGTTGGATGATGTTACCTGTATTAGTGTTGGATGATGTTACCTGTATTAGTGTTGGATGATGTTACCTGTATTAGTGTTGGATGATGTTACCTGTATTAGTGTTGGATGATGTTACCTGTATTAGTGTTGGATGATGTTACCTGTATTAGTGTTGGATGATGTTACCTGTATTAGTGTTGGATGATGTTACCTGTATTAGTGTTGGATGATGTTACCTGTATTAGTGTTGGATGATGTTACCTGTATTAGTGTTGGATGATGTTACCTGTATTAGTGTTGGATGATGTTACCTGTATTAGTGTTGGATGATGTTACCTGTATTAGTGTTGGATGATGTTACCTGTATTAGTGTTGGATGATGTTACCTGTATTAGTGTTGGATGATATTACCTGTATAAGAATTGGATGATATTACCTGTATTAGTGTTGGATGATATTACCTGTATTAGTGTTGGATGATGTTACCTGTATTAGTGTTGGATGATGTTACCTGTATTAGTGTTGGATGATGTTACCTGTATTAGTGTTGGATGATGTTACCTGTATTAGTGTTGGATGATGTTACCTGTATTAGTGTTGGATGATGTTACCTGTATTAGTATTGGATGATGTTACCTGTATTAGTGTTGGATGATGTTACCTGTATTAGTGTTGGATGATGTTACCTGTATTAGTGTTGGATGATATTACCTGTATTACCTGTATAAGTGTTGGATGATATTGCTGTTGGATGATGTTACCTGTATTAGTGTTGGATGATATTACCTGTATTAGTGTTGGATGATGTTACCTGTATTAGTGTTGGATGATGTTACCTGTATTAGTGTTGGATGATGTTACCTGTATTAGTGTTGGATGATGTTACCTGTATTAGTGTTGGATGATGTTACCTGTATTAGTGTTGGATGATGTTACCTGTATAAGTGTTGGATGATGTTACATGTATTAGTGTTGGATGATGTTACCTGTATTAGTGTTGGATGATGTTACCTGTATTAGTGTTCGATGATATTACCTGTATAAGTGTTGGATGATGTTACCTGTATTAGTGTTGGATGATGTTACCTGTATTAGTGTTGGATGATATTACCTGTATTAGTGTTGGATGATGTTACCTGTATTAGTGTTGGATGATGTTACCTGTATTAGTGTTGGATGATGTTACCTGTATTAGTGTTGGATGATGTTACCTGTATTAGTGTTGGATGATGTTACCTGTATTAGTGTTGGATGATGTTACCTGTATTAGTGTTGGATGATATTACCTGTATTAGTGTTGGATGATGTTACCTGTATTAGTGTTGGATGATATTACCTGTATTAGTGTTGGATGATGTTACCTGTATTAGTGTTGGATGATGTTACCTGTATTAGTGTTGGATGATGTTACCTGTATTAGTGTTGGATGATGTTACCTGTATTAGTGTTGGATGATGTTACCTGTATTAGTGTTGGATGATGTTACCTGTATTAGTGTTGGATGATGTTACCTGTATTAGTGTTGGATGATGTTACCTGTATTAGTGTTGGATGATGTTACCTGTATTAGTGTTGGATGATGTTACCTGTATTAGTGTTGGATGATGTTACCTGTATTAGTGTTGGATGATGTTACCTGTATTAGTGTTGGATGATATTACCTGTATTAGTGTTGGATGATGTTACCTGTATTAGTGTTGGATGATGTTACCTGTATTAGTGTTGGATGATATTACCTGTATTAGTGTTGGATGATGTTACCTGTATTAGTGTTGGATGATGTTACCTAGTGTTGGATGATTTACCTGTATTAGTGTTGGATGATGTTACCTGTATTAGTGTTGGATGATGTTACCTGTATTAGTGTTGGATGATGTTACCTGTATTAGTGTTGGATGATGTTACCTGTATTAGTGTTGGATGATGTTACCTGTATTAGTGTTGGATGATGTTACCTGTATTAGTGTTGGATGATATTACCTGAATTAGTGTTGGATGATGTTACCTGTATTAGTGTTGGATGATGTTACCTGTATTAGTGTTGGATGATGTTACCTGTATTAGTGTTGGATGATGTTACCTGTATTAGTGTTGGATGATGTTACCTGTATTAGTGTTGGATGATATTACCTGTATTAGTGTTGGATGATGTTACCTGTATTAGTGTTGGATGGTATTAGTGTTGGATGATATTACTTGTATTAGTGTTGGATGATGTTTCTTGTATTAGTGTTGGATGATGTTACCTGTATATGTGTTGGATGATATTACCTGTATTAGTGTTTGATGATATTACCTGTATTAGTGTTGGATGATGTTACCTGACAGAGTATTAGTGTTGGATGATGTTACCTGTATTAGTGTTGGATGATGTTACTTGTATAAGTGATGGATGATATTACCTGTATAAGTGTTGGATGATGTTACCTGTATTAGTGTTGGATGATATTACCTGTATAAGTGATGGATGATATTACCTGTATAATTGTTGGATGATGATACCTGTATTAGTGTTGGATGATGTTACTTGTATTAGTGTTGGATGATGTTACTTGTATTAGTGTTGGATGATGTTACTTGTATTAGTGTTGGGTGATGTTACCTGTATTAGTGTTGGGTGATGTAACTTGTATTAGTGTTGGGTGGTGTTACCTGTATTGGTGTTGGATAATATTACCTGTATTAGAGTTGGATGATGTTACCTGTATTAGTGTTGGGTGGTCTGGCCACTCCTTTTGTAGTTCTCTCACTCTGACCATCAGTCTCTGTAGTATAGGGACACACTGAATGACCTCTGACAAGTTAGGGTCACGGTAAACATCATAACCCTGAGGTGATGGTTTCTCATCCTGGTTATCATATACATGAGTTATCTCCTCTTGTAGTGTCTGACTGGCCAGCAGGTGGCTTCCTAATGTCTGACTTTCTACTTCTGACACTGTCGAGGAGAGAAAAAATGAAATTACGAAAAATGTATGTATAATTGTTTGTATCACTTATTTAGATGAAATCTGTTCTTACTTAGGTTATCAAGTGTCTCTATTGTTTTTTAACATAAGATTAAACTTACAGTTCCACTGCCCTCTAAACAAAGGGGCAGCAATGCTATAGCACAACAATGTGGGCTCTGTGATATCCTTGGTCATGACCTCTGTCACATGACTTTGCTTTAACCAATCAGAGGAGGACAGACTTGAGAACAGTAGCTGGTGGATGTGGCTTACAGCTGTCAATTCTCTGTCAGTCACTCTGTGGGGCATGTCTTCTATTTCAGGTTCCAAAGGCTCAGACAAACCAGTGTCTTCCAAAGAGGAGGGTGTTATCAAGTCTTGGAAATCCTATCAAAAGAAATACACATAGCAAAAATTCAGTAGGATTGAATAAGATATTAAGATTACAAAATCTCAAACCTTTCACATTTTGTAGACACCTATTACAATATAGCTCTGTACAATGACACACTGATCTACATGTTGAAAATCTTATTTTCTTTCATGATTTTTTTTTTTTGGTATTTTGAAGACAAATATTTACCTCAGTCCAGGCCACCCTGACTAACCTTTTGAAAGGAAGGAAAGTTCTGTCTGAATTCCTCCTCCTCTATCACTTCGTTGTCTCTGTCGTCGCCGTGGAGTTTTGTCTTGTATTTATACAGACCCTCCTCAGCCTCTTTCTGACGTCGTATCTCCTCCTTCTGTTTCCATGACAACATAAAACGATTGAAGATTTGATGCAGAGACATCAAAATCTCTCTGTTCAATTCCTTTCTCATCATGGCTGAATTCCGCAGTAAAAACAATGCACCAAGGTAAAGTCTGAAAGAGGAAGGGATAGAACAATGACATATTATCATAAGTAGCATGATATAGTTTTATAAAGTCCTCTTCTCAACCAATGAAATTTCAAACATTTCTATAAAGACAGAATACACATGTACCTTGAAGTTTGCTCTGTCCTGCTCTCCTCCTCTTGACCCCCACAACCAGACACCAGTCTCTCCACTAACAGGATTTTCTGAGCTAGCTTTACGCTGCTGATCACATCTGATGAAATAAACGGGATTTTTCCCAAAAGCAGAGCTGCTTCCCTGATGTGACCTACTGTCTCATGGACCTTTAGAACAAAATGCAAACATTTTTTATATTTCTGAGAAAATTAAAAATAACTGCAGATAAAAATTGAACAGATTTTTTATTTATGAGTAATGCATCAAAACTTATGAAACATCATCAGAAGTACTCCTACCTGACTGGTCACTTTCAGCCTCTCTGTCAGCTGTTGAGCATTGTTTGCTTCTGTGGCACAACCAGCAATAAGTCTTATACCACATCTCACCTGAAACAAACAAGTCAAGTTTCATGTATTCCTTAGTGTTTAACTTCCATAAGATGGGATCTCTACATCAGCATAATATTTCTGACTCCTGAATCAAATCTGGTGTCTGTTCATAATCAAAGAGGTTTTCATTTGGAAGAAAGAGTTAGCAGAAGACAGTCCCCATGTTTTGGATTAAGTGGCTTAAAAGCCACCTGTTTACAATGATGATACACCCAATTTAAGTCACCTGTTGATGTAAACTCACCTGTTGAAGGGCGACTATGAAGGGTGTGGTGATGTCTCTGTACAGAGGGAACTCCTCCTCCAGGGAACGGACCAATCGCTGGTGAGTTTTCTGCCAGGTTCTCTCTTCTGCAATCTCACTGGATAATTCTCCAGAATCACAAACTCTTAATAGCTTTTCCATCAGGTGAATTGTGTGATCGGCAGATCCTTTGGTACTGACAAAGTCCCTTATCATATTCAAAAGTTGTTTGTACTGAAAGAAAACAGTGGATTTCATAAACAAGTAAGAAAACTGACAGTAAGGCACAAAATTTTAATCCTACTTTTTAATATTTTACATGCTTTGCCAAAATTGTTTTGTACAGTTACAATAATTATATTATCATTAACATGTAGTCATCCTATTAATTCTGAAATATAAAGGCACTAACCTGACAAGCACTTGGTCTGTAGGCCTGCTGGGACTGTAAAGCCTCTATCTGTCTCTGTAACTTGTCCTTCCTGTCAATCAAGTGGAGGATCAGAGGATGATGTAGGTGGGAGGGCGTGTCCAGCAGATGTAGACCTGTCATTTGTCTGTGATAGGTGACCTTAACCTCAATATCTGTATTGATCTCCTCCAACTAACAAAAAAATCCAATTCAACTATTATTATTATTATGTAATTTTTAACTATAATTACTATTTACTTTAAAATTATCTTTATTTTATTTTGCAACAGGAAGAAAAAAATATTTACAGAAAAACATTTCTATATTTTTAAAGTAAACATGTGCCCTACTTCATCTTACCTCCCTTTGTTTGAGCTGTAGTTTTATCTGTGTCTTGACCACGGGGTCAACAGGTGACCTTGGTTTGTGGAGGAGCATGCCCAGTAGACCTACATACACCCACTGTCTCCCTACTGTAATCATATCAGCCTCATCATCAGAAACGGCAAGTACTCCATTCAAACACTCCCTGACTATAAATAGATCAGGCCCAATAACTCCGTGTAGGGGATCTGTTATAGTTTGGATTATGTGTTCACTGTCCCTATGAGAGGAATCTTTGTTTTGAAGGCATGTGATGATCTCAGACACACTGTGTTTGTATTTGTCCTCTGATTCCTTTGTTTTAAACATTGACACAGTGGAGTGAAGTATTGATACAAACACTTGGACAATATGCTGTCTCAACAGTTTCCTAAAAGGACAACACAATGACTTTGTATATTTTTAATGTTTGTCATAAAAATCATTTAATTTACTGATTTTCAATAATTCATAAAGCTTGTGAATACACACAACATCTAAATTAAAACTGACCTAGTCTGAAGATTCCCTTTACAGAGCATTGAGCCTTGAGACCAGATATGTTGTGACAGGATCTGTAATTTGTGTAGCCTTGATTTTAAGTCTCTCAGAGGTACATCAACAGTGAGAGGTCTGTCTTGTGATGACTTGTGTGTTTCCTCAGATTCTCCAGCCATCAGGTGGAAGGCAGTCTGACTTAGTACTGACTTATGAAGACTTTCCGGGCCCTGTAATTGTAGTGATAAGTGTGATATTATGAAATCTATTTCTATATGTATTTATTCGTTTTTATTTATTTTTTCAAATCGTTTTGAGAAATAAAATCTTAAAATTTGATTAACCAAAAGTTCTATTGCGCACCTGGATTGAGTTGCCTGAGTAAAGTTTTATTCTATAATTTCATTGGCTCTTTCATTTGATTGGTTATTTCCTATTTTATCATCCAATAATACATTTTCACTATAAGTATAAATTTACCGCGCTTTACTTTGTATATCAGAGCAGTAATACGTTTTCCAGAAAGAAGTTATATTTTAAATCCAGTGTCCATCATATGCATCTTATGGTATGTAATTTGTATATTTAATTATATGTTTCATTGCCATATAAAGATTTGAATTACGTTATTATTTTGATTGCAAACGTTTTACTTTATTGTATTTTTGCATTCAAAGTTGTAAATGAAATGAGTCTGTAAGGTTTCAATTTGAATTGTTTACAGAACACATTTTTTCATGGAGTTCATTTTTCTAAAACGTATACTGTAAGGTAAATTATCTCAAATGTTATTTTCTCAATTTTTGTAATTTTGACTTATTATGTACTTTGTTTATTTTAGATCAATGCCTTTATTTCCTGAATAAATTATGAAAACTTAACATCTACCTTGCTGCTCGGTTACATCATGGCGCTGCGAGAAACAACACCGAGGCATTGATTAGGGAACTTATATTCCACTGATGCGTGTGTGTGGTGATTTCTACTCATCGACAGAGTGTTTGATTTACCTGGGTTTTGTATTGTGAACTGTTTTCATAGGAACGGTAAACGTTAATCGTGAACTTGGAATCTGAACTCTGAAAATGAATAAAAGAGATCTTCAAAACCGTATCCATGAATTGGAACAAGAACTTTTAGAAGAAAAACTTTCCAAGCCAAAAGTTGTTGAAAAACATACATTTATTCCAGAAAGTCGCAAGATTAAAACATTTTCTGGTCGACCTAAAACTGAAAATGATTTGTCAATTGATGACTGGATTGATGATCTAGAAGTAGCGTTTGCAGCTCGTGAAAGGACCGATGCACAGAAAGTCGATCTTATATTTACGCATTTGGAAGGTCAGGCCAAGGACGAAGTGAAATACAGAGAAGATATTCGTAATGACCCTTATGCACTGTTGGATTGTTTACGGACAGCATTCGGAAATCCGGAAAGTGTTATTACGTTACAACAACGTTTCTTTGAGCGACACCAGAAAGAAAGTGAAAAAATTCGTGAATATTCTTATGTGCTTTTGGATCTATTTCAGAAAGTGATTAAGAAAGACAGCAGTGTTTTTCCAGAGAAAGAGCGCACCTTGTGTGAACGATTCGCTAACGGCTTGTGTGACCCATTCATACGCAAGGAAGCGAAACGACTTGTTAGAAGCAAATACGCACCCGTTGATTTCTACACACTTTGAGATGAAATTATCCTATTCAGTGAAGAAGAAACAACGCAACACCATTCAAACACGCAGTCAAAGCTTCCAGACAGTAAACCGGTCGAGAGGATCAGCGATCAGCCAAATTTAAATGTCCCAACACCGGAATCGTCTACAGCGGATCAGCTATTGAAAATCATCCAAGCACAACAAAAGCAGATCGACTCACTAACCAGCCTGATGAAAGATCGCGAAGGCAGTGAACATTCTACGGAACGCCGTTATAGCAACCGTCCGAAGTGCTACAAGTGTGGAAAGCTGGGCCATATACAGAGATTTTGCCGTGTAAAAATGAATGATTCGGAAAACAAGTAACATCTATTGACACGAGTCCGACAATAGATGGCGGTCAACAGGACTCATTGTTTATGCAACGCTTTATAGGGAAGTGTCCTGTGATGGATATTACTGTGTTAAATGTGAAAATCCCGTGCTTAGTCGACACAGGTTCCATGGTTTCAACACTGACAGAAAGCTTTTACAAACAGTTTATTCAGCCATTAGGAACAACCATCATACAAGACAATCTAATTCGACTTAAAGCTGCGAATGGACTTACCATCCCATATATAGGATATGTAGAACTTGATGTCCAATACTTAGGAAAAACTATTCCTCAACGTGGTTTTCTTATAGTCAAAGACTCTGTAGATAGTGAAACGAGGAAGCCTAAAGAAGCTCTACCAGGTCTCATCGGTATGAATATTCTCAGTGTTTGCAAGGATATATTATCTACTTGTAACATTCCAACAAGTGCACATTTACAGGAAGTTTTTACTGAAAGCAACATGTTCGATCACAGGATTGTTAGTGGATTTGCACGAGTGAGCGGGTCAATTCCTATTCGTATACCAGCAAATACTGCCATTGTTATAGAGTGCACTGGACCACATATTGACAGTGATGTCATTGTTAATCCTTTGATTAATGGATCACATCTACACAGGAATTTCTGAACCGTGGATACGTGTGCTACAATCAACAGTGGTAAATTATGGGTTCGTGTAGCCAATATCGGAGATGAGGAAATTTCAGTTAAACCACGTACAAGAATAGGAACTGTGTCTAGATGTGAAGTTGATCCCAATAGATCAAATATTGGATTTAATAGAGTCGGCAGTGTTGAGGAAATATTTATTCAGAGTTGTGACGTCTCAGAGGTTTCGACCCTTGATGATAAATTCACATTACCTGACGACATTTACCATCTCGACTGTAGCAAAGAAGAAAAGACGTTAATAACTTCACTTTTCCAGAAATATAGTGACATTTTCTCGAAGAATGATGACGACATCGGAAGTACAAATACTGTTCAATAGGGCTGTCACGGGTACCCGAAATGACCCGGAACCGCGGAACAATTACTTCGGGACGGGTACGGTTCCGTTTTTCCGGAATTCGGTTCGGGTCCGATATGTATAATAGAGAAGATTTTACTATAAAAATGGCGTCAAAAACGAGAGATTTGATCATTTGTTAGTACATTGTCATGAAAAGGCAGGATTTCTGATTGGCGTCGACCATTTGCCAATAAAATTTCAAAATGGCAGGAAAAAAAAATAAATTTACCTGCCATGTTGGCCTATAAGTTTAACAATGAACGGACAGAATGGCCGATTATCTTCTGTATGTAAAGGCCAGTCGTATAATTTTCCCCCCTTCAGATCCGATTGTTTTTCTCTACTTTCTGCAACTGCCGATTCAATCAGCCAATGACATTTTGGTATAAATAGATCTTGACAAAATACTCTATAATTTTATTTCCAAACCAAACTGCAAGGAGCATAAGAGTAGTGATGAATGTTTAAAACATCGAAGGAATCCATGCCATGTTGTTTTTTTTACCGCCATGATTGAATATGGGGTCGGACTAATAGCAGGAAACGGACAATGTTGCAAAGTTTTACTAAGGGCAAAAAATTATTTTTTGTAATCTTTAAACGTGATTATACATTGAATATCATTAGAGATACAAGTCTAATTTTTGGATTACTATTTTTAAAAATTATATTCCCAAGAAATAAATATATATACAAGTAATAAAAGGTGGGACTAATATAAGTTAAATACCCATTGAATGGAATTAAAAAAAACAATTCCCATTCTGTTTCAATATATTAATTGTGTTTAAAAGAAAGCAAAATAATATTTCCACCTTATTAAAAGGAAAATTATTAAATTAATATTCATATTTGAATATTTTATGTAATAAAATGACTATTTTGTAAAAGTCGGACAGAAATCTGAGCTTGTTTAACTTTTCTATTGGCCTATAATTTTAGGAAGTTTAGGACAGAATGGCCTATAACTTTTCTGGTAAATATTTCAGATGTCCTATAGATACTTAAAAATTATTTCAATCTGAAACCCTGAAAGGTGATTTAAATAATTTGGTACAATTGTTGTCTAGTTAGGAGGCTACTTTAAACTAGTTATAATGTTGCAATTTCTAAGATTAAATGTGGAAATGATACAAATCATGAGCTTTTCTTCCATTACCTACCCGACCCGAGAAACCCGAAACCGAACCTAAAAAAATCAGAACCGACCCGACCCGAAAAATTTTGGAACCGTGACAGCCCTACTGTTCAACATCGCATTTGCCTCACTGATGATAAACCGGTTTCTCAACAGTACCGCCGTATTCCACCATCTCAGTTTGAGGAAGTGAAACAGCACATTAGAAAATTATTGGATAACAGTGTGATCAGGGAGAGTACCAGTCCTTTTGCTTCACCTATTGTACTTGTTCGTAAGAAAGACAACACTCTACGACTTTGTGTGGACTATCGCAAACTTAAAGAGAAGACGATCAAAGACAAGTTTCCGTTACCCAGAGTTGAAGAAACTTTTGATGTGTTACATGGTTCTGTTATGTTTTCTACCATGGATTTAACTTCCGGTTACAACCAAATAGCAGTAGCAGAAGAGGATATAGAGAAAACAGCATTCACAACACCTTTCGGACTATATGAATTTATGCGCATGCCCTTTGGACTTACCAACGCGCCAGCTACGTTCCAGCGTTTAATGCAGCACTGTTTCCGAGAAGAAGTATTCAACATAATGTTAGTTTTCCTAGACGACATCATTGTCTATTCAAAGTCTTTAAGTGAACATATTGAGCGTCTTGACAAAGTGTTTTCTATTCTACGTCAACATGGTCTTAAACTGAAGATGCGGAAGTGTAAATTTTTCCAACCATCTGTGCAATATCTGGGACATATTGTGAGTAAAGACGGCATCAGCACTGATAGTGAGAAGATCAAATGCATAGTTAATTGGAAAACACCTGAAAATGTGAAAGAAGTGAAATCATTCTTGGGATTTGCGGGCTACTATCGCCGTTTTATTCGACATTTCTCACAGATTGCGGAACCATTACTTAAAATTGCCAAGCTTAATATGAAACATCCGAAGACAAAATTTGGTGATAAGTGGACAAAAAGTTGTCAGGATTTGTTTGAACAGCTGAAAACACAGTTATCTAGTGCTCCTTTACTTGGATATGCTGACTTCACATTACCATTCATCGTAGAAACTGATGCAAGTGCACATGGACTAGGAGCCGTTATTTCTCAAGTGCAGAATGGACGTACTGTCGTTATTGCATACGCCAGCAGAACTCTTCGACCTAATGAACGTTCCGCAAAGACCATGAGTAGCCTGAAACTTGAACTTTTAGCACTTAAGTGGAGTGTGATGGAGAAATTCAGAGACTATTTACTAGGAAACAAGTTTGTGGTACTTACAGACAACAACCCGTTGAAATACCTTTCGTCAGCTAAACTTGGTGCTTATGAACAGAAATGGGCTTCATAACTAGCAGATTTTGATTTCGAGATAAAGTACCGACCGGGAAAACAGAATAGCAACGCAGACGCATTATCAAAACTTCCCATGAAAAGTGTTGATGTTTTTAGTGAATGCATTCATGGATCTATTGTTCCTTTGGATATTAAAACTGTGCATTCCTCAGTGTTATTCATTGAATCAGCTACTGTCACTCATGCAGAAACATTTCCTGGATATTCAAAGGATGATATCAGTGAATTGCAAAGAAAAGATGCAGTGATTTCAAAGTGTACGCATTTCCTGGAGACAAACACTGTTCCTAAACCAAGTTTTTCGAGGAAACAGAATAAGAAAGTGCAAGTTTTGTTAAGGCAATTAAAATACCTGTGTATTTCTGATGGTGTTATTCTCAGGAAGATTAAAGATCCAAAATTAGGAGAGCTCACGCAGATTCTACTTCCGGAGTGTTTGAAGGACTTAGTGTTAGAGTGTCTCCATGATCAGAATGGTCATCAAGGTATAGAAAGAACATTCAATATGATTTGACAGCGATGTTATTGGCCAAAAATGTTTCTGGATATTAAAAACTACTGTAAAAAATGTGACCGTTGTGCAATATCCAAGATTCCACCACCCAAAGTGCATACTAGTATGGGACACCTTACAGCATCCGAACCATTGGAGTGTTTAGCGATAGATTTTTCTGTGTTGGAAAAAGCGCAAGGATTTGAGAATGTTTTAGTGATCACAGATGTTTTCTCAAAGTGGACTATAGCCGTTCCGACACGAGATCAGACAGCCCAAACAGTAGCCAGAGTGTTAGTGAACGAGTTTTTCTTTAAATTTGGAGTATTCAAACGTATACATTCAGACCAGGGAAAGTGTTTTGAAGCGGAGATTATTCAGCAACTGTGTACCCTTTACCGTATTAAAAAGACAAGAACGACTGCGTACCATCCTCAAGGAAACGGACAGTGCGAGCGCTTCAACAGGACGCTACACGATTTACTCCGATCTCTACCCCCAGCGAGGAAGCGGAAGTGGCCGGAATACATCAAGGAGCTTGTGTTTTCGTACAACGTGACACCTCATTCGTCAACCGGGTATTCACCCTATTACCTGATGTACGGACGCGACCCATACCTGCCGATAGATTTCCTATTAGGACGGAACACCAATCTTCCAACCGACGACATCAGTCTGGACCGGTGGATTGAACTTCATTCGGAAAAGTTACAATTCGCGTACAACAGGGCAAAGGCAGAGATTCAGCGGAACGAAGATGAGCGGAGACAGAGACACGATGCAGAAAAAGTGAATGATGAGTTGCACATCGGTGACCGTGTATACGTAAGAAAAAGAGGGATCAAAGGACGCGATAAGATACAAGATAAGTGGAGACCAGAAGTGTTCACCTTTGTTTGAAAACCGTTTCCATCCGTATACAGTGTGCGTTTGGAAAACGACGATTCTAAGACCAGAAACGTGAACAGACAGGAGTTGAAGCCAATTCATCAGTGATTGTGAATATGTGTGATAAAAAGTTATTTCTTGTTCTGTGAAATGGAGGAATTCAATTGATTCGTGTTTATATCTATATGTATTTATTATTATGTAAATTTGATATTATTATAATCTGAGGACAGATTAACAATTTTCCAGGGGAGTATGTGATATTATGAAATCTATTTCTATATGTATTTATTCGTTTTTATTTATTTTTTCAAATCGTTTTGAGAAATAAAATCTTAAAATTTGATTAACCAAAAGTTCTATTGCGCACCTGGATTGAGTTGCCTGAGTAAAGTTTTATTCTATAATTTCATTGGCTCTTTCATTTGATTGGTTATTTCCTATTTTATCATCCAATAATACATTTTCACTATAAGTATAAATTTACTGCGCTTTACTTTGTATATCAGAGCAGTAATACGTTTTCCAGAAAGAAGTTATATTTTAAATCCAGTGTCCATCATATGCATCTTATGGTATGTAATTTGTATATTTAATTATGTGTTTCATTGCCATGTAATGATTTGATTTAAGTTATTATTTTGATTGCAAACGTTTTACTTTATTGTATTTTTGCATTCAAGTTTTAACTGAAAAGTAATGAGTCTGTAAGGTTTCAATTTGATTTGTTTACAGTACACATTTTTTCATGGAGTTTATTTTTTCTTAAACGTATACTGTAAGGTAAATTATCTCAAATGTTATTTTCTCAATTTTTGTAATTTTGACTTATTATGTACTTTGTTTATTTTAGATCAATGCCTTTATTTCCTGAATAAATTATGAAAACTTAACATCTGCCTTGCTGCTCGGTTACATAAGCAACATTTAAATTTCATCAAAATATTTGACATCTGACTGGCTTTCAAGTTTAAGATTTTGTCATATCTGGGGATCAAGAGCACACAATAATAATAAAATAACGTTTGCTTTTTTCCAGAGGATATGGTACTGCAATCATGCATGTGTTTGTTCAGAGGTGTGATAAGTCCTGTGCTAAATGGATTGATTGAATGTGCCACCACTTGCCGGTGGAGAGATGCAAATTTTGTCCTTGGCACTGTAGGGCCATTGAACACTGAGGGATCCTTTTTGTGCCAGCACTTACTGCAACACGAGACCTTGGTTAATATGATATCATCCAAAGTACCAGTTTCTTTCCCACAGTGGGATTTGAACCCAAGACATATGGATCAACTTCTTACTTCACCACTCTAAAGCAGACATTCTTACCACTGCAACACATGGGAGAACTGTGCTACATGGAAGTGACTTTATTTGCAACTGGATGGATGTTGAGTGCTGTTTGATTTGCTCTTTGCAAGGGGATGCTCCACTTTGCAATGCCCTTTGTTGAAAATCATACAGTAATACAACATTCTCTATTTAATGACTTTGGGCATAACTTGTTACTGTATATTTTGTCCCATTGTTAATCTTGATCAAGTTAGGGTGATCAATTTTTTTTAATTCATGTCTTTATAGTGAATTCTGACTAAAATACAGGAATTCCAGAATGTTAGATAAGATTATAGTACATGAGAATAATCAGGGTCAATATATTATTAATAAACCAAATGAATTCTTTAAATATTTAAATTATAAGCATATTTAAAGAACCAGGGTCATTAAAAATTATATTTTTTTCACTCTTTTGCTCTTGTGTTATTTTTATATCTGTTATTTAAATTATAGTCGCTGTTTGCTAGTCTGACCCATTTATTCTCTTATCATTCAATTTTTGCACTGTTGCAAAGACTGCATGGAGATTTAAAATATTTTTGTCATTCGGCTCACCTCAGCTATTTACAGTATCCCGGCCTCATTGCTTTTTTTTTTATAGCAGGAAGTAAATTAAATTTTACCTGGATACACGTCATACATTACAAATGGCCGACATTTATCACGACTTGGAGATAATGTGAAAGAGATTTATCTACTAGACTACAGAGAAGGTTATACTTTAGTAAGTGTTGAGCATGTTGAAAGCTATACACACTCATACCACTACTTAGAGTGTCTTCATTACCTACACTCTGGTAATAACTATTTTTTAGAGTTTGAATCAACAACAATGGACCAGGTACCAGATACAGCCCAGCACTTTATTGAGTGTGACACAGAATCCTGTAGGAACTTCTCTGAATTCTACTGCAATACCTGTCATCAGCGAATCTGTGATAATTGCAAACAGCGCCATCTACAGCAGAACAATGGACATGAGATTGTCCTCTATCACGAGAGGAAAAGAAAACTTCCTTCAGAGAAATGCAGGATCCACCCCACACAAGATATAGATGTTTACTGTGATGATTGCCAGGATCCTGTCTGTTCTATATGCTTTGAGCAACATCACAGTGTCCATGATAAAAGTGACCTAGAAATCATCTACAATGACATTCTACAGCAATGTAAGAAAGGAATAACTGAGATTTGGAAAGCAGTTATTCCTGAAGCTAAAAATAATGTTGAATTAATTGGGAAAAAGAGAGAAAATGTCAAAAAAGAAATTGCCAAGTTTAGAGTTTACATGACGAAGAGAGCAGATGAACTGAAAAAGGCTGTTGATAGTATACTAAATGATAATAACAAAAAACTGGATGAGATTGAGAACTCTGTCCTAAATGAAATGAGAGAACAACAGAAGAAAACAGAGGAATGTATAGAATACCTGGAAAAAATGATTGCAGATTATGAGAGTAAAATACCTTCCATTAAACAGAAAGAACTCATGAAGTTCCAGTTAGACATTTCATTAGCTACCCTGAAAATGCCTAGCAAATCTGAACCAAAACTGCCAATTTTTACATTAGGTAAAGTAAATAAACAAGAAATAGTCAAACAGTTTTGTGAAATTGAACTCGGTTCATCAGAAAGGTTTATGCTTTCTTCTGTCGGAAAAGTAAGCGAAACAACTATTCAGGAACCTGGAACTTTCCACTTGTCTCCCTTGCCCCCCAATAAATTTTGGGCTACTGATAACTTTAGAAATCTCATTCAGTATGACATGGAAGGAAATATCCTGCAGAAAATATCCACCAGTAGGATTTATATCCAAGATGGTAACCACACAGTCACAACAGAGGGAGAACTTCTTTACACAGAAAACAGTGAAAGAATCATCTTCAGAGTCTCTAGTGACATGTCCACTATCACACATATCCAAACAGGGAGCTGGATACCTGGAGCCATCTACTCCTCTCCTATCAATAGAAACATATTAGTTGGGATGCTTACAAAGTCAATCAGTAAAATAACCAGATACAACAAAGAAGGAAGAAAGCTGCAGGATATAGAGTGGGATGATAAAGGACAAAGGCTATATCAAAGTGCACTTTACATCACAGAGAATATCAATGGTGACATCTGTGCATCAGACTATAAGGCCAAAAAGGTGGTGGTGGTGACTGCATCAGGAGAGTACCTGTTCTCTTACTCTGGCCATCACTCTCAGTCTGAATTTCGCCCAACTGGAATCTGTACAGATGTCCTTGGACATATTTTAGTGTGTAATAGCTATTATTCATTAAATGAGAATTTCTCTAGTGTCCACCTATTGGACATCAATGGTCAGTTCCTGTCTCTTCTACTCACACCAGAACAATGTCCTCCATCTCCCCGTGCTCTCTGTATTGATGATCAACACAATCTGTGGGTCGGGGAATTAGAAAGTTCCACTGTCTATGTGTACAAGTATTTGAAGAACACAGAAATATGACATTTTATATACTGTATAATTAATTGTTTATGCTTGATCACTTTGTGTTACAAACAGCCTCTCATAGTACTAGTTAAGAAATGAATAACATCAAAAGTTAAAAAGCTCAATGGAATATGAACTTAATTAGTTACATGTCTTTGACCAAATTCTTTGGGGATCATAGGGCTTCCCAATAGATTTGATAATCTTTACCTTAACCTTGTTGTTGAATACTTATATCTACATTTGAGACAAATATTACTCAAACACCAAGCCAGATATGTTATGACTACCCACAGATAAAACAATACGAGAAATGGCAACCTATGGTATTTATCACTTGTAATTTTATAATGTTTTTATTAGTGTTGGCAACAAGTACCCGGTTAACCGTCGAACGTTGCGAGTATCTGTTAGTAAAACTGCTATTCGGTTACTCGGATAAAATAAATTCTACATAGTAAAGGCATAGAAAATGAATCTTTAATTAAGTGTATACCAACTTACACATTTCCCTAATTTTAGGTACCGTTAGACTTAATCTAGTGCATGGTTGTAGTGAATGAAATTGTTTTGATTAGTTTGCACAGTTTATATAATTGATAGCTTTGATTGCTTGGGGTATACATACAGTTGTATTTTGAAGGCCTGAGTTATAATTACCTCATTTGATAATTAATCTAAAAACGAGATGCCGCCGCAGACATAATAAGCTTGGAGTTGTAACAAAAGAACAGCTAATTCAAAATCTGTTAAATCACCTAAGCTTAAATTATTCGGAAACCAGCTATTTACTGGACACTCCACATATTAACTATTAATTATGGAGTATGTAAATAATTATCACTCGGAGTTCCTCTGATGACTCGTTACCTCGCACATAACCTCGGACGTCAACGGTGATCTACCATCTTGCTGATTCAGTCATGTGATCTTGTCTGAATTTCTTTCAAATGTCATACATTTGAAATCGGAGTTATTTTGTGGCACACTCAACAGTTTTTTCTTGCTTTCAAAGCCTGTTAAAATGAGGATGTAATCAAAACCTGTTTACGATAAAGAATTGCATAAATTAAGAAACTTTTTCGAAGAACGTTATGCAGAGCGAAATATGAAATGAGTGATAAGGCAGGTTCCGGCGGAGAAATGTAAGGATCTGTTGCGTATTCCTCCACTAATCACATCCGAGGTTTGAATGGAGCCTAGCAGAGTCAGCCGAGGATTGCCGATTGAATAATTATTCTCCTTGATTGCGACATATTTCGGCTTGGAGCTGAAAAAGCGTAAAATAGTGATTGACATTTTTTGTCATCTTTGTGTGCCGAATTCCCTATTAATTTTCTTTATTTTAAAGTCGTAAATCTTGGACGATATCGTATGTGTGTGTTGTAAATATAATGTCCCTATACAGTATATTTGTGCATTACAACTACCGATAAATATAGAATACGATATATAATAGATATTGATACTTTTACTAAAAATCATCCGAGTAACCGGGTACTCGATCGGAAGATAAAGCGAGTAACCGGTTACTAAAAATCATCCGATTTGCCAACACTAGTTTTTTTAATAAGGTCAAAAAAGTAAATATACCACAATCATTGTTGATTCAGGGTTAAATTATTAATAAGTTTTGCTTATTTCACACATCAAGCATGCATTCTATTCTTGTATGCACTTGCTTCAAACAACCAAATTTCTATCCTTATTATTCTTAGCTCTCTGGCAACAGAAAAATGCTCAATATGTCCACAGTTCAAAATAACTAAAAGTGAAGTAGTAACCATAGAACATACATTATGCTTCAAGAGTGTACTATATTTGTGATCGTTTTCTGAATATCACCACAAAAAAGGTATTTACATGTATTATAGTGGGGTTTTTTTAAGGCAAAAAAAAAAAAATCAATCAATAGTTTCTCAGGCCAAAAAAGTCAGAATTCAATGTGGCCGGCAGGTTTTTTTTTTCCAGGTTGACACCTTTTAAGCCATTTGTTTAATAAAATGATAATATCTACTTATTCTTAATTTTTTTTCTCTGAAATTACTTATAATATGTATTCAACTTTGAATAATGCTAATCCAAATTTCTTTTTTAAAGTGAATTCATTAAAAACTGTAAATTTTGAAAAACAAGAGGCCCATGGGCCTTATAGGTCACCTGAGCATCATGCAACAACTTTCAAATGATTGAATTTGGTTCATGTTTTAAGCTAGATGCTATGGCATTCACAATTTTGAAAGAGGCACCATTGCTAATCATAACTATACTTAGCAATTGTTAAGTTTGTTTACTTAATACCGATAAGCAGGGTAGGGGAACAAAAAAGTATGTCAACTAATCAGTAATATTCAGCAATAATCAGGAGTGCTCCTACCACACATGAACCCCTGACCCTAGGTCTACACATTGCACAATTTTTGAAAAGGCACACTTGCTTATCAAAAATGTTTGATTAATACCAAGGATCAGATTTCAAACAATTCATTTTCAGTATATAAGTAGAGTCCCCCCCTCCCCATTTTGGTATCCCTGACCCAGGGGCCTTGAAATTCACAATTTTGGAAGAAGAGCCCAATTCATAACTATGTAAATAGTTCATCTGCTTATTACCCAGGAGTAGAGAAAAAGATTTTCATAGATGTACTGTATTTTCACCATATAATCATTAAAGTGCCCCGCCCTAACACCAGAACCCCTGACCCTGGGGCCATAAAATTCACAATTTTGGTAGAGGCACTCTTGCTGAACATAACTATGTACTTAATTAGTTTATTTAAAACCTAGGAGCAGAGAAGATTTTCAAATATTTCATGCATTTTCACTATATAATCAATAGAGCCCCGCCCTAACACCGAACCCCTGGCCCTGGGGTCATGAATTTCACAATTTTGGTAGAGGCACTCTTGCTCATCATAACTATTTACATAGTTAGTTTATTTAATACCTAGGAGCAGAGAAGAAGATTTTCAAAGCTTTAATGCATTTTCACTATATAATCAATAGAGCCCCGCCCTAACACCAGAACCCCTGACCCTGGTGCCATGAATTTCACAATTTTGGTAGAGGCACTCTTGCTCATCATAACTTTTTATTCAATTAGTTTATTTAATACCTAGGAGCAGGGAAGAAGATTTTCAAAGATTTAATGCATTTTCACTATATAATCAATAGAGCCCCGCCCTAACACCAGAACCCCTGACCCTGGGGCCATAAAATTCACAATTTTGGTAGAGCCACTTTTGCTCATCATAACTAAGAACTTAATTTGTTTATTAATTTCCCAAGAACAGAGAAGAAGATTTTCAAAGCATTAATGCATTTTCACTATATGATCAATAGAGCCCCGCCCTAACACCAGAACCCCTGACCCTGGGGCCATGAATTTCACAATTTTGGTAGAGGACTCAATGCTGATTACAATCATACCAACAGTTTGACTGCTTGATGTCCGGGAGTAAAGAAGAAGATTTTTAAAGATTGCACTAATTTTAGTGGTTTTTGCCCCACCCCCCAGGCCCCAGGGGGGCTGGGACCACGAAATTCACAATTTTTGTTCCCCTTCACCCACAGATGCTCTATGCCAAAATTGGTTGAAATTGGTTCAGTGGTTTCAGAGAAGAAGCTGAAAATGTTTAAATGTTAACGCACGACGCACACCGCACGACGGACGACAGACGACGGACGACGACGGACAAAAACAGATAGCAATAGGTCACCTGAGTTTACTCAGGTGACCTAAAAAATATATGACTGCCGTCATGAGAAAAGGGCCCTTAAGGTCAAATTTTCACAAATTGACTTTTTGGTACATTTTGATAGCTGGACTCTTTCTGAATGCAAATATACATAAATTTTGAAAATATCTCACTTTTTCGGTATTTTATGAGAGGTTAAGTGAGGCAATCCAAAAATAACTTTGACGTTACTCAGTGAAAATGTAATGACGTCGCCTGCGTCTAATTCAATTTTCAAAAAAATCTTGAAATTACATGTTATTGACATCAATCGTTTTGAGAGTTAGAAACTTAAAAAAGTATTTATTATATAATTTCTTTCTTCCAAGCCACTAGTATCTAACTATTCTTAAGAGATTTCGTATGTTATTTCTATTTTCATGCTAATTTTTTAGCAGATCTGGTAATTTGGAAAAAAAGGGGGGGGGGGTCTAGATAGAATCTAGGAACGCTTTAAGTTGCTTTATAACATAATCAGTAGAAAAATAGTATTTGTTTATATTCATACAAATTATTCTTTTTATTTAAAATAATCTAATTCAATTTGTAAAAATATATAAAGCACTTGTAATGCTTAAAGATTTAAGGAAATATATATGAAGAGAGAGAGAGAGAGAGAGAGAGAGAGAGAGAGAGAGAAAATCCGATGCAGAAGGGCACCGCGTGCAAAACGGGGCACCCCTCGCAAAAAGCACATCGATCCCGATATTTAAAAAAATCTTATTAGACAGCATCCACTCACCAACACACACGCAAGTACTTTTATTCCCTATAACTAAAACGATAAAAAAAAACACAGTGTATTTTCTGTATCACCGAAGAATTCAATTGAGAAATAATAAATTCAGATACGCAAAGATATGTAAACTTAATTGATTCTGAAAACGTTTATTCCTTTTATAAACATTCATGAAAAAAATATATGTTCTTTCTTCCATGCAAGGAAGTAAGGAGTCAATCCTTACGTCGCGGGTTCGAATCCCAATTTTGGACGTGGAGACCGGTCCTTCGGATGAGACCGTATAAACCGGGGTCCCATGTCGCAGTAGGTGCTGGCACGAAAAAGATCCCTCCCAGCTCAATGGCCCTAAGTGCCGAGTATTAGACATTTGCAGCTCTCCACCGGCAAGTGTTGGCGTCTCCATATGAGTGAAAAATTCTCGAGAGGGACGTTAAACAATATAGTATCATTCGTTTTTTAATAGTTTATTTAAAACGTTTAGAGCTCTAAGTTTCCATTGATTATACAATTCATTTTCTTTGCCTGTCTCAGTTATGGAGTAGAAACGTAGTAAATAGGCTAATAAAGGACAAATGAATCTGAATTATTTATATACCGTACCTTAAATTGAAACTTTCTTTGAATTTATACCTCAATTTGAAACCGTCTTTTAAATTCTTATTTTGTAGAGAAGTAAATCACATTTAAGTCGGTTAGAAATATTTCTGCACATTAATTTATTATTTTTTTTAATTTGTGGCACCTGTACCCTGTTTCACTTAAACACAACATTTGTATTACTCTTACAAGGACAGCTACTATGATCTAAAAAATGATTTGTGTAATATATATATATATATATATATATATATATATATATATATATATATATATTGTAAATTAATCAAAGAGATGGGAATAGTGCTGTTCTAAATATTGACGAAATCTATCTGAAACTGAATGAATACAAATATATTTTAACGCAGGAACGGCAGGCCCATAGGAAGCCATTTCAGTTGGGGGTAGTTATTTTTTTTTCAGTTCTGGGCACTCACAACCACCAAATTTTCCTTGACAAGCAAAACAATTTTTTACGACCACGAACGGTCATCTATTCATTTTCCTCCGTGATAAAGGCTAATTAACTTGATACCTTAAAAGTTTTTCACATTTACATGTAGATGCGATTGTCTTTTCCAATAGTGAACTATTATGCCCAACATTCATTCGTTAATGCTTTTTGTATGAGGCGATGTTGTTAATTAAGTAATAGTATACCGCTCTAATTTGACTCTCTTTCCCTGAAAATATTTAGGCAAGCCATTTTTCCCTTGTTATTTTTTCAGGACATACATTGTACCAAACATATCAAAATGAAAAAAAAAAACATTTGACTTGTACCTTCGCCAGTCCCCACACAACTCGTTTGAAAAGGGGGGAGGGGTTCAGATAGGAAAAAAATAAATCTACTTTTAAAAATCCTACTCAACCAAACAAAGGTGTGTGTGTGTCAAAACATGAATCCAATTTCGACATTGGGGAGGGGGGTTGGTAAGGTTCAGTCTTCTTTCAGTGTCAAATTTTTTCAATCAAACATAATACAGTGCCTTATTCTTTTGCCCTACATAGTGCACGAATTTGACTATGATGCAACAAAATATGTGTATGTGTTGGAGGTGGGGGGGGGGGGGGCTTTCCATGTACACCCCAACATACGTTGCTACTTGCGTGCGACTGTAATAGATATTATATTTTATTTAAAAGAAGAAAAATTAGTGTTTGTTTATTAATTACTTTCCGCAGAGTCATGTAAGGATTATGATATAAAGTCTTATCTCGTCCAACTTTAAGAATTTAATGTCGAGATATGCGGTTTTTTATGCATGTATTGATGATCAGAATTGAAGATTTCAACGCAAAATGTGACTTATTTATTTCATATCATGAATATTCAGTGATATGTATTTCACGCTAATTAAAGTTTTTAAAGATTTTAAACATTTCATAACTTTTAGAAATTACACCAATAACAATTTGTCACATACTTTTTGCTCTTTCGGTGATGTATTTGATGTTATCCAGAAATTCGTGCTCAGAAAACTTTGCTTAGCTATAGTTTTTTCCCCTTTTGGTTTATAAAAATTCTCATCCATAATATCACTGTCGATGTAATATTGTTAATTTCTTGGGTATAATGCTTTTGGGAAAAGTCTACAATAGCTGTATTCAGTTTCTTATAATGTAATATATTGCAATATATGAAAAAAAAAAACCGGTAATTTCTACCACACAGGGCCTTTGAATGTATTTATTTGATCATTTTTAATAAGTCCATATTTTTTCCCTTAGCATATTCTAATACTGTTAATCTAGCAAAAAAAAATGATATTGTTAATGTAAAAGGTTTGGATCTCCCAGGTTACCAGTATCTTTATTCAATCAAAGAGGGATTATGATTTAACTTTTACCGGTCTTTTTGTTCGGAGATTTTTTGGCTCGCCTCCCTCTGCCCCTTTTTTACACACATTTTAAAATCGACATTTCACCGAAGGCTTGTTATCGGGGCATATCAGTATGATAAACTATGGATTAGAATCAAAATGGCTGAATACGTTTTAAATTATGGTATATATTTTTAGAAAAAAGTTAGTGCTGATAAGAACGGTAATTACTATGTATGCATAAATCTCTCTCTCTCTCTCTCTCTCTCTCTCTCTCTATCTCTCTCTCTCTCTGAACAAAAAATATACATGTACATATGGAATATACCTTTTAATATTAGGACTTCTTAACATGAATTCAAATTTCAATTAAGCATTTGTAAATTGCTTAGAAAACAAAAATGCAGCATCTTTAATTTAGTCATGCATAGAGATGTATCGTTTTAATCTCTGTTCCATAGCTAGCAACATGCATGTTTAATGCCCCGTATATCTACATCAAGTTAAATACTTAAACAAACAAAATTATGAATGAATTTACTTACTAAATTGTAAATATATCATATACAAATTAAATTCGGTCCGTATCAAGTTTCACATTTTTCTTAAACTTTGAAATTTAATTTTATTTCTGTTTACAAAAAGCAGTCAACAAAAATTACTTCCGTGTTTACAATACCGCGACTTTGACGTCGTTTTCTGAGCATTGTGACGTCAAAAGATAAGGGCCCTTTTCTCATGACGGCAGTCATATTGTTTTTCTAATAAAAACGTCCATCTCAGCATTTCTGAAAAGGGGAATAACTCAATTTTCTTTTTGTTTTATTTCCCTTTTCAATATGTCAATAAAATTTATCAATGCTGTCGTTTCTAAACTGATGCAGCGGTGCCTGAGAAATTATTGATTAATTTTTTTTGGCCTAAATAATCATTATTTATATGGCCAAGATGCAGTCATATAAGTATTTTTTGTTCTCTTTACTTTTGATAAAATTGGCCAGTTTGTTCTTATTTCTTAGAATACAAATTGTCAATGTATAGTTCATTGACAATATTGCTTAGATGGAAAATATTAAACATGCTCATGTATTTGTTGTAGGTTAAGCTTACTAAAACTGTGTAATAGTTTAGTAAGTGAATAGTCATGAATTTCGATCCCTAATTACTGGTTGTCAAATAACATTCAATCTTACCAAATATTCCCTGGTCCTATCAATATATGATGTCGTGCTTTGAGGAGATGGGGACCAGTTTAACCACCAGTTTAGTCCTGTAGCCGATGTGTTGGTCCACAGTTGTTGGTACAGACCACAGAGTATCTCACATAAAGCTTCCTGTAAAACAAGATGTGTTCGTAAATCACAGATGCCCCCGTATGGCAACAAAGTAAAGATTAAACTTTTCGTAAATGCAAATTTATTTAATTGGTAACAAAAGTAGGGTATTCTCACTGGAAAACAAATGCGAAATTTAAAAATAAGCCAAAGTTTTTTTTTTTTTTTTCAATAAGTACAAAAATCTCCAAGGTCAAGGTCAAAAGGTCAATGTAAATGGTATCAAATGAAAGCTCCTGCAACAAAGAATACTTATGGAGAGTATGGAAGCCCTACCACTTACCATTCAGAAGCTATGGCCAAGGTTATTTTTTTAAAAAGCAGGTCAAACTCCAAGGTCAAAGTCATAGGGTCAAAGTTCTTGTTATCAAATGAGAGGTCTTGTCACAAGAGTTAAATATTTAAGGTATGAAAGCAATAGCCCTAACTATTTAAAAGTTATGGTCAATGTTTACATTTTTTTAAGTAGGTCAGTATCAAAGGTCAAGGTCAAAGGGTCAAAATTCTTGGTATCCAATAAAGAGTCTTCTCACAAGGGTTACACATATGAAGTATGAAAGCCCTATCCCTTACCATTTAAAAACTTATGGCCGAGGCTAAAGTTTTTTCACAAGTAATGAAATCTACAAGGTAAAGCTCATAGGGTCAAGATTCATACTTGCCAACCTCCAGCATGTAAAAATCTGGTCATGACCAGATTTGGAAAGTAAAAAATCTGGTCATAACGCGTAACGACGTTCACGACATAATTACCATGATTAAATTTATAATATATATACAAAGTATTTGTGTATTGAGAATTCTTTTATTGAAAAAGGATTTAATTTACTATGACAAAAAAATTCATATATAATTTGATTTAATTTACATGTTAAAAATGAGAATTGAAGGTTTCATATTTCAATATTGACCAGCTGATTCAGAAGCATATAAGTGTGCTTTTTTTTTTTTTTTTAGCCTTTTCACATGTTTCAGTTTCTGCTAAATTTGAAAGTATACCAATTTCAGTTTTGAAGTTATTTTTCCTCTCTCTTAACTAATTAACTACTGTAATATGTTTTAAATGTGAAGTTAGGCTTACACTGTCTTCGATCACTTTATCTTATCTAGAATGAAAGTTTTTTTTCCCCAAGATTCCTAGATATGTACATAAATATCGTTTCTCTTTTTCTTGGTTCAATCAGAGACATGTGTTTGGTTCAATTTGTTCCTGTTGGCCCTGATAACGATCTAGTTCTATCGGAAGCCATTTTAATTGACTTCAAACATTGAATTGTCAAAACAACACCCAGTTAATTGTTTACACATGCACTGATAATTAATCCATCGGCATTGTTTACGCGTAGATTTAAGCTTGGGTTTTAACTGGAAGTTAAAAGTGCAACCTAATTTACGAACCAAATCCGGAAATCGGGAGATTTTCGGGTTGTTTGACAAAAATCGGGTGATAAGCATGACCCGCCGGGTCATAAAAAATAATCTGGTTACGGGTTGAAAAATCGGGTGTGACCCGACGAAATCGGGTGAGTTGGCAAGTATGTCAAGATTGTTGGTATCCAATGAAAGATTACACATGTGAAGTATAAATGTCCTGGTATCCACTGTTCAAAAGATATGGCCAAAGTAAAAGTTTAAAATTTTCATGTAAAAGTGGGTCAAAATCCAAGGTCAAGGTCAAAAGGTCAAATGTGGTGGTACCTAAAGAAAGGTCTTGTCACAAGAAATATACATGTGAAATATGAAAGTCCACTAAATCAAAAGTTATCGGCAAGGTTAAAGTTTTTACGGACAAACAAACAAACAGAGAGACAGACAGACAGAGAGACAGCTAGACAGACAGACGTTAACGACAAAAACTATATTATACCCCCGAAACTTCGTTCTCCAAAGGTACTGTATGTGTATATAATTTGGCATAACATACGAGAGGTGTTAGAAAAGTTCACGGACAAGTTCTACTGTGAGCGTGCTATTTCCCCGAAACCGGTCAAACTTTCCAGATAAAATCTTTAGCTTTTTCCCGATAAATATACAAAAATTTGGTTCTCTCCGGTGATAATTGAAAAATATATAGCTTTTTTTTATTTTGATAAAACTTGCTTCACGTAGCATGCTACATTTTGGCACGTTTACATCACAAAGACTCTTTATCAAAATTAAAAATTGCACAATTGTAGCGGAAATAGATTTATGATATTTTTCCTGCCGCTAACGTATTTATAAAACGTCACTGGGAGAAAATTTGATCTAAATTGGAGGGTGTATGACTGGTTTATAGCCGTTTATAAATGATCAACGCCTGAAAACACAGCCAAAAATCGGAACGTCATTGAGCGTCATGGAGCACTGCACTGCGTTGAAATTATGTAAGCAGGTTGGAAAATGTCTAAAAAGAGATTAAAATGTTCAAGATGCTGCTGGGAATTTCCTACACCTACAAAGGACAAGTTTTCAAATGGTTGTAGCTTCATCAGAATGAAGGATTAAAATTTTGAACAATTAACTCCATCTATACAGTCATGTACTTCAATACCTCTGTATCACATGGACGTTACGTTGCGCCTATATGGTTTTGCATTCTTTCTATACCTGATCGATTTACTGCATAGACTTTTATAAAGATCTCAATAACATCCAAATCAGTACAAAAGACATTATAGTAGAAAAGTAACATATCTTGATAAAGATATTCAATTTCAAAGTAGAAAAATATCAAAGAAAAATCTGAAGAATTGAAAGATTTATAGAACTGCGACAAAGCTTAACGGGTTGAAATCTGGTTGTCACGTCGCCTTACGTTAAGTGATTGCTCCGTAAATCACAGGACCATTTAGTAAAAATCGTTGTAAAATTTCAAGATTTTATCAAATGGACCTGATGTTTTACATACTAATAAACAAAATATGGGAAAATATTCAGACATAGGTCATACTTCAAAGTACACAATAGATTTTCCGTAATTCAGTGTATCTGTTAACTTTTCTAACAATTAACCCTTGTATGTCTGTTCAGTGTATTGTATATGTAAATGATTTGTTAGTGGTATTCATAAATTAGCGCATTGTTGTCTGTGCCAAAACCACTAAAATATTAAGCCCATTTTTTAAAGTACCCAATACAGTACTACATAAACCTTATAGATCTTTGCTTTTCCTGTGTATTTGACATCAATTCACTCATCATTTACATATTTCAGATGACCTCAGATTCATTATAAAACAGATTACACGATTACCTGACTTTTGTCTTCAGACTTTGTTTTCAGTTTTGTTAAAACCATTGGTGACACAGGTGAAAACTGGCTCCCATAGTTAACTAATGCCCCTATCTCTGGTGAAGTAGTATATTCTAATGATAGGAACATTTCATTGACCAGCTTCAGCTCAGAGAGAACAAACATGTGATCATGTAGAGGCCAAAGGTCAACATGCTTTCCAGATGTTGATTGGCTGCACTGTGACCATAGATTGCTGTATTCTGATTGGTCTGTTTCCATTACAATGTCCACTAGCTTTGTTTCCTCTCGTGTTAGGTTATACTGCTGCAGGAGTTGTCTAACCTTTCTAATGGTCTCTGTGTTATTGCCTAGAAGTTGATAAATTCTAATATTGCAACAGGTAATACAAAAAGGAAAAAATGATGAGGTTAAAATTAAGGGAGGTTATGAATAACAGGAAATAATGTCACTAAAGAAACTTATAGCTAACAGCTACAAGAGAATTGCCGTCTTACAGAAAGAAATAATTTTGTGTTAAAGCCAAGTAATTTTCATACCAAGTGCACATCTAGTGTTCACTTCAGTCCCTGCATTCATTACTAATGACACAAGTTCACTCCTTTTGTCTAGATGTAACTGGACTTTATACTCCATAATGAGGTCAGCAACCTCTCTATGGATGTCAGACAGTTTACAGAGGTCACTCAGGGTCAAGCAGTTCTCAGCCTCACTCTGGGTTCTGTAAGGAGGTGGGTGACCATGGGAGTTCCAGAACCTGATGTAACAATCTGTCTCCTCATATCCTGACAGCAGAACTTCTCCTGCCTGGTACAGATGTGGGAAACACTCCATAAACCTACAGGGAGAAAAGCCATGTTTAATGAATACATAATCTCTCTGTTTTCCACCTCAAGATGAATAATACCAGTATAACATAAGTTTTCAGTTGAAATGCCAAAATCAACAATAATATTAAATCACAGAAAAAAAAAAATTAAAATTCTTTATTTTTGTCTTTTAAAAAATTTGATTTCAATGAATTTAACAAAATATCTTAAGACTTCTTTTCAGTTCTAATTTTTTTTTTCATTCACTTGGACAAGTTATTGACATGCCACTGTAATAAGTCTTTCCAATATCCTACCACTTGACTTAGTTTTTTACCTGTCCCCCATTACAGGCAGTAGTTTGTCCTTGACCCAGGAGTAGAACAAGATGACCTTGTTAAGGTCATGATCCTGTGTGTAGGTAACCAAGGACTCCCTCATCCTAGCAACCCAGCAGATCTTATCCATTACCTAGCAAACAATAAATAATTTTATTCTAATGAAAATCCAGTTTTCTTTAGATACAGTCAAACTTGTGATAGCGGTCACCTCTATCCAGCGGTCACTTGTCCTATGCAGTCATTTTATTTCCTCCCAATGAAATTTCCTATATAAAGTAACTCTATTAAGCGGTCACCTGTGTAACGCGGTCAGCGGTCATCAAATTTCAAACGAAATCGCCACTTTTCCCTGTCTTTAGCGGCCATTTTGTCCAATCACGTGACCTGATCTGGAGTCAGCTGATTCCCAATATTTGTTACTAATGTAAATAATCAGTCAAGTGTTGCAGGATCGTGAACAAAAATTAAGAATTGGTCTTTATTTAATGCGAATTTTATTACTGGATAAGCATATGAATCATTTTACAAACTAACTGCTTCTAGCCTATATTTTACAAAACTCTAACAAGCTACGCTTCTATGACGAAAAAAGTTAACAGGAAAAATTATTATTATCGACACCTTATTATCAGTGTCTTATATCTTCAAGATTTTTAATCAAGTTTTAATAAAGAACAATGTTATAAACATCTCTTAATGAATATGATATTTTTGTTTACCATTTACGTACAGTCACTGTCAACATCATGCCCAACTCTGCATGCTCTGCGAGTTGTAAATGTATTACGTACACTTGATAGGCATTTTAATTTTCACACCTAGAAAACTTGCATCATTTGTTGAAGCCATAATTACAGTTTATCTACTCATTGTGGCTTGGGTATGTTGCGAATTTCACAAAGGAAACGACCGTTAGAGATTAGTAACGCTTCATTGCTCAGGACATCTGTACACCTGTTGATCAACTGAGAGTAGTCTGAGAGTTTATTATACAACAAATCATGTACATGTATTAAAAAAAAACATGTACAGAGGTTAATTTTTTAATCAAGTGTACAGATAAAAAAAATTGACTGCATGTTTTATTTATTCCATACATAAGAAAAAGAATGTTGTTTTGATTTAGGAGGATAATGCAACACCCTGTAAGTGTACGAATTGATGTACAGTCAGGTATTTTATCTTTCTTTTTTTTTTTGATTCATTTTTAGTTTGAATTGATCCTTAAAAGAAATGCATCTACTGAATAAAATAACAATTTAAGTGAGATCACTAAAGTCCAATACCTACCTTTCTTGTATAATTATTTTTTAGTGAAATACATAATATATATACACAAAAGTGACATACATATAAATTCCTTTAAAAAAGATGAACCTCTATCCAAAGGTCACCTCTCTATAAAGGTCACTTTTGATGGATCCCGTAGGTGACTGCTTAATACAGGTTTGACTGTACTTGTCATGACTGATTTGAAAACTGGGAAGTGAATATTAAGAGATTTCAACATTTTAAATAGCTATATGGGTCAAGACTAGTGAAAACTTTGAAGCATACCTTAATTATGCTTTGGAAATCCTTGTCTTTACCTAGGTGGCTGAATTGTTGTAGGATTTTATCTGTCTGTATTACATCAAACATCAGATTCTCAAGGGTCCCATAATCTACATCAAAACTCTCTTTGCTCCCTTCTAAAAAACAAATTCACGAATAAGATCACTAAATTTTTCTTCCAAAATTGAAATAAAGGGCACCACAAATGCATTGTACAGTACTGTGTAACATTCATAACAAATTCATTGAAGCGAAATACTCTTATTGTCTGTTATAACTTGACCTACCTTCTAAGAATTTCTTCAGTTTGTCCCCCAGTGGAGCCCCCACTGATAAGCTCCTACTGACGTGAGACACAAGAGTGTAGAGGTTCACAGCCCACACATAGCTGTCTCCCCCACAGACAGACCTCAGAACCTGGGGGCAATATCGGGGGTCCATGTAGTACTGCCCAACATCAGCTGATGAACAGAACAATATTGTATTCACAACCAAACAAACAAAACTATTAAATAATCTTATCTCTGAACCTTGTTTGCTGTTACCCTCTTTTATGTATGACTTTATACAACATTTTAAATAATTTCTGAGAAAATTTGGAAAACAAATGCATTGCTACATGTAACATTTCAAACTAACCATTATCAATTGTTCTGTATTTCTCCAGCACTAGACTCTTTACATTGTTAACCATCAGTCCCATGACATCCTGTATCAGCTCAAGGTGACCTTTTGTGTCGTCAAGTAATGGAGATCCTGACCTTGACCTACTCAGGGCTTCCCTGTAACTCTCTAACATCTGTTGTAGGAGCAGGGAGCGGACAGTGAGTGTGTCAGGTGTAGAGAGATCCACATACAACATACAGACAGACAGTAGACTCTGCCATGTACACAGGTCAGGTGACAGGTCATGTGATTTATTGTCTACACCTCCAGAAGACAGTCTACAATATGAATCATTGCAAATTCATCAAACCTATTGAAAAGATCTGAAAATTTCAAAGAGCAAAAGCAATGTAGCTTATTTATGAAAGACTGAAGTATGTAAATACTGAATACAATGCAGTTCAAGTTTCCATGGAGTTCTATGTTGGAGAAAGTTATTTACCTGTTTATCATGCCCTGTAGTATATTCTGTATTAAGGCACTATGTTGGAGTAGATTGGCTGAGAATGTGTCCCTGATGTGGTCTGTTACAGGGCTAAGAGAGATAACTCTGTGTGGGTCAGAATCAGGCATCTCCAAATCACAATTATGGCAATGTTCCTCCAACACTGATGTAACATGCTGCCATAAAGAGGATTTAAGATGTATTCATTATCAAATGCATGGAAGAATTGTTTTATAAAAAGACCCCTTCACAGTAGGTTGTGACAAATATCCGATTCTCTAGATCTTCATCTGAGCCAAGATTTTGACAAACATCTTTAAATCTTCCTTAAAATATTCCTTTTATTTGTATAAAATTCGTTTTATCTGTATTAAATTCCCTCTCTACACACTACATTCCCCTACCTTCTTGGTCTCTGCATTGTTGATACTGTTAACAAACACCTCTCTAGCGGCCCACTTGACCGCCTCCCCTGTCTCTACCCCTCGGTCTGTCTGCTGGACGACGGTCACTCCACACTGTAACAGCTGGAGGAGGTGGGGCCTCTCTCCCCTCCGTAAAATCTCCCTCATGTGTACATACAGAGAAATCAACCAATCAGAAACTCTCTTACATTCTAAACCTATACCATGAAGCATCACTGTCATATCCTGTTCTGAATAGGCATTTCCTTCTTCCTGGAAAAAAATTTCATCTTTAACCTAGGGAAACTTACTCATTTAGCCTTGCTCTTGCCGCATAGTGTGTCTTCTTGAAATTATACATTATAGGCAATGACCATTTGAAAGGTTTGGTGTATAAAGTAGAACATGTAAATGAATACACCCAAATTTATTATTATTTATAAGTAGTTCTGACCTCCCCTGGGATATAAATCTCTACCCCTCTGTTCCTCATGGCTCGGGAAATCTCACCAAACTTAGGGTCCATTGTTAGAAACAGTCTAAAAATACACATATCATTTATACATAAATACATTCAAGTCTGAAAACGGAGAAAATTGACAAGTTAATCAAAGAATTTACAATTTAAAATTGACAGTAAAAAAACTTCTCAATGTGTAAATGACAAAGCAAAACTTAAATCACTCCTGACTAAGACAAAGTTTATAAAATTAAGTTATGTAAACCAAACATCATTAGAGAGAAATAATCTCCTATGGCTTCACCACTGTACAGTTAACTGACCTGAAGTGTGGGTGTGGTGTGATACTGGGGATCTCCCCATCAATCACTCCTCTCTCATTGATTGACAGCACACCATGGGGCTCCAACAGGGCATTCAACCGATCTAACACTGAGGCACTAATTAAAAACAAAGTCCATTTTTTAGAATTATAAATGTACTATTTATTTCATAATAATCTTAAAATGAACTAGAACATGTTAATTAACTTGCATCCTCATGCATTCATTCTTTTAAATACTAAAGAATAAAAACTGTACATATAAATAAATTTCCATCCAGACATTCTTGTACAAACATTGCATATTAAATACCAAAGATTCTTACTTGCAAAAGTTGACATTATCAATCATTAGCCACTCCCCGCTCTGTAAGGCCTGAACCAATAAGCTGTCAGTCCACTCAAAAGTCCCCGCCCCCTGTCCCGCCTTCCATTCCTCCAGACCAATCAGAGCCTTGGATCTCTTCTGCTGTAACCTGTGGAGGGCCTCCTCTAGCTGTGCTGACCCTGACTTGACCTCTGTAAACACCTCCTCCAGGGCGTTCACTTTCTCCTGTAGCTGGGCCGCCTCCTCTGTGGTTGTCAGCTGTTTTCCTAAATAATTCTCAGGGTATAAGGCAGTGTAAATAAAACTAAACTTTTCAATTCCTTATCCAACATCATTTTCAATATTTCTGTACCAGAAAATGCTAAAGCTACATGAACCTTGATGTAAATACTAACATAACATCGGATCTACGTTGTACATTTATTTATATCCACCAAACATTCCCTCCCATGGCTTAACATCTAACCTTTGTACTTTTCCTCCACTTTTGTGTACCGTCCCCAGACTTCTGTCAGTCTCCCTGCCTCCTTTATCCGCTCCTCCCACTTATGGACCCTGGATTTTGTGTCATGGTTACCAAGGAGACAGTTCAATAATAAGGTCACAACCTCTTCCATTTCTGTGGCATACTCTTCTACATGCATTTTCTTGTCTGCCTACAAAAATACAAAGCTCAGGGTCCAACATACATACTTGTATTACTGAACACCCTTGAATGATTGTTTATTTTAAATCAAATTATAAATGTTGATAGCTACATACAGTAAAACTCGGTTATAGCAAAGTCCTTTGGACCTGTGAATTTAATTCGCTATATCCGTAATTCGTTATATCCGTGTAACAAATTCGTATAACCATGTGCATATTTTCCTTCAACTTTTACTACCAAATATGTTATGGAAGCAAATATTACAAAACCTATCATTGATAATATGTTTTTTTTATGAATAGAATTTTATATACGAATGCTAAAAGGAAATTAAGTCAGTTTAGTTCATCAATTTTTTATAATCTTTGAAAGTTCATTATAAAAGAATGATATAAATTTTATTATATTTAACCTCAACCGACTCAAAATCAGTTCGCTATATCCGTAAATATACCAGATTTTGTTATAACTGTAAAATTTAACAAAGATTTGTTAAAAATTTTGCCGGGGACCCAGAAAAACTTTGCTATATCCGTGAATTTGCTATATCCGTGTTCGTACTAAACAAGTTTTACTGTAAATCCCTCTTACCCATCAATAAAGATTCCAAAAACATAACTTTGCAAAAGTATATGCACGATTATTAAATTTTCTGTATTTAAGAATTATCAACCAAATAACATCCCCATGAACCAGAAAAGAGATGAGCATTGAACTGCACAATACTGAATAATTCATCAGTTTTTAGTTACCATCTATAATAGGAGAACAACAAACTGATGAACAAGTTTTTTTCACAGATTTATGCTCATGAAGAGGATACATTTCCTCCCAGTTACCTGTTCAAATCCCCCCAGTAGCTCTGTCGTATCCATGGCGCTGTTTGTAGCTAAAACATGGAGTCTGTTACCAGTCAACTGCGACAAAATCTGTACCAAGGTCGACTTTCCACTTGATGGGCCACCAACCTAATATAAATCTTCCATGACTAAAACTTCAGCTTCTTTTTTAAGTCAATCATAAAATTCAAGAAATCTATTAAAATATAAATGTACATGCAAGTATATGAGCACTGATTAATGGATACTTTTTTTCAAAATATTCAAAATTTCTTGAAAATGAAGATTGAGAAGTTTCTAAAAACACTTCAATTTCTCTATACTTTTTTTCTGAGGTTTTTATTATAATTGTGCATTAATTTGCTTTATAAACAAGTTACAATGAAAAAAAAAATCCTCAGGCTAGAAACTTTCCATACACATTAATTTTTTTGGTTAACTTTTCTACTATTTTGTGCTATCAATATACAAGTTTCACTACAAATTCTGCCTCCACATACAATTATACTCATCCAGTTCATCTCTACAGCCTTCATGACGGACTCCAGGGGCTCCAGACAGTGATGTAGGAGGTACAGGGACTTCCTGGCCTTACCCCCGGGGGAGGGGGCCTGGGGGTCAGACCGGGGCAGACAGGAGTGACCCACGTGGACGTGTCTGTCCGTGATGACCACCTGTCTGGTCGAGGTGTACACCGGTCTGTCAGGGGAGAACACTCTGTCATACAAATCCAGCACCTACAGGAAATAAAAGATTGAATCAGAACTTATGAAGGCAAACAGAGCTAGCATTAAATAATACACAATTCAAATTTTAAATCTAAAAAAAAATCTTGTTTTGTTCATAATATTATCTTAACACTCTTTTGAAAACCCTCTGGACTATTTTCTGAGTGAATAATAATAAGAATCACATATCCTCCAATTCTATCCTTTCTAACTTGTACCCTAAGGCTTGTATCATGTGTAAAATGCCATTGATATTAGTTCAACAGTATGTGAACTTAATTATAATTATACAATTTATTATATCCAGAAGAGGATATTCTTTTGTTTTAGTTCAGAGCTGGATTCTATTTATAGCTACCCTCTGTTTGTCCTCCAGTGTCCTCATTCTGTCCCTGTATAACAGTCCCACCAACTCTCCAGGGTCAAGGTCATCTACAGTCTGAAAATAGACACTCAAATTATTCATCAAATAAATGACAAGCAAAATGCAGGGTACATCAGGATCTTAAGTAAACCTTTTCTCTCTCCTCATAGTTCCTCAGTAGTAATGTTTGCTTGGCATCTCAAGGTCAATGTACACGGTAATAATTTTAAGATCACTTACGTGTTTGTTCCTCAGCAGAAGGTCACACCACCTGAAGAGGTCGCGGAGGTTGAACTCCCAGGGTCCCCCTCTCTGACCCCACCGACCCTCGGTCACTGTCTCCTGTTCTATCTACAGGTACAGTAAATAATTTGTGACAATCCTAAACAAACTTAAATGTTACAATTAAAGATGAATGGAGAAAGAGACTGACAGAGGGAATTCATTTTCTTAAGGCATGAAAAAAAATAAGCTTTTTACATTCTTATCAGTGGGTTGAACTCAGAAATATTTAATGCTTTGAAATGAATGATCAGCAAGTTTAAGTACCTTCATATTAAATGCAACCATATTAGATAGTATGTTACAGGGTATTTCTGGATATGTCCTGTGAGCTATAAATAGCAGGTCCTTGAAGGTCAAGGGTTCTATGTACACCTACAAAATAGAAGAACATGATATGAGATGAAATACAGTTTGTTAATTTCAAAATGAGAAAAGATATCAAATTCTATGATTTCAATTATAACTCTTCAATGTTGCCTGAGCTCTAGCATACCTGAGTGAATCTTTTGAGAAATGACCGGGGTAGCCCTTTCCTGCCCCCTCCCTGGCTGAGGGGGTTCTTACATATCTATATGAACCTGTTGAGAAATGACCGGGGTAGCCCCTTCCTGCCCCCGCCCTGGTTCAGTGGGTTCTAACATACCTGTGTGAACCTGTTGAGAAATGACCGGGGTAGCCCCTTCCTGCCCCCGCCCTGGTTGAGTGGGTTCTGACAGGCGAACAGCCTGGTCTTCTGGTGCTGGATGTGGAAGGTTTTGGACAGTTCCGGGATGAAGACTTCAGCTCTGTGGTCCAGACAGGCATTAAGTCCCTCCAACACTGACTGAGAGGCCAAGTTTAACTGTATCACAAAGATTTAAATATTGTTACATGTGAAATTTTATCAGTACTGTTTATTAGAAAAAAAACAATCAAACTGCTTCAGAAGGGTTATTCAGCATTCAAGTAAATATTATTTCCTTATCAAATCTAAATAAATGCAGTTCTCTATGCACGTATATTCATTCATTTTAAGTACATGACAGATTATGTAAATCTAAGATGTCCAGAGTGTAATCTATCCCATGAGACCTTACCTCTTCCAGTTCGACCCAGTGACCTAGTTTGAGAGCCTTACCTCATCCAGTACGACCCAGTGACCTAGTTTGAGGGCCCTCAGCAGTGGACCGTCCCTCCAGGCAAACCTCCCCCCTTCTGCTCCCTCCACAGGTAAATCAGCCCCAAACAGGTCTGTTACATCCTGTCATAAAATAAAAACACACTCAAAACAAATTTTCAAATGCAACATACGAGGGGCGTTCAATAAATAATGTCATTAGCTCGATGACTTACAACATAGTAGTCATATGACATAAAGCTTGACTTTTTCTCATTATTGAATCTTTAATAAATTTATAACAGTTTATGTGACAACTTTTCATCACAAAGTTTTATCGTGAGAAGCTGGGAAACGAGTCACTGCATTATAAATGAATGGTAAAGAATCAGTAAACTAGAGTGAAAATAAAACCTACATTAAAGCTGCTGTAAAACTTGTTAGAAATCCCAAAGAAATATTCACTGAAATATGTGACATTTACAGCAACCGCTGCCTGTTTTATAGACAAATTAGCAGGTGGATTTGAAAAATAAAAAATTATATAATGGGCATCAAAAATGGGTACCCTCCTTGCCAACAAAAATTATAACAACTTATGCACTGTTTGCCAAATTTTACCAAATAATATTTGATGTTGTATGATTGACTTTAAGACACATAGCAAATTTTATAGACATCATATCGGGGGTATTTTACACTGTTTTTAAGAAATGTTTGACAGTAATTAAGCTTTGTACTCTAAGGTCACCCTGTATTTTGAAAAATGAGTGAAAACGACAGCGTGTACAAAAGTCTTAAGTTAACAATTATTTTAAAATATCAGTAATTGTAGTAATCCATGATTGTTTTATATTCAAACAGATATTGGAACATGAATCTGTTGCTCAAAACCATTTAAACAAAATTTACCATAAGATGAACTTGATAAAAACGGCGAAGGTCTGTCAAGAGCAAAGGTATGCAAGAGAACAAAAACATATTTATATGCAATTTTCTTAAATATTAGTGGTATTGTTGTTCAAATTCGTATTCGGGGAGACAGTTTAATATCTGGAGGTGTCTAGAAAGCAGTTTTTTTGCAAAGAAATCGAATTACAAAGGTTTATTAGAGAAAGGACCCAGAATCAGGAACCCACTACATTGAATTTCTTCACTACAGCGTTTAAACCCGCATGCCCTAAAGAGTAAAGGGCTTTATGGGATAAACAGAAAGTTAATGTTTTTTCACATTAATAATATTTGCCACATCTTTGACCTTTTGACTTGTTTCTATTTCCAAACTTGAATAAAACACCTTTCAGAAGGAAAAAACAACTCCAGGAAATCATTGGATCTGCCATTTTCCAATATACTCAGGGTAGTACCCAAAAATGAGTTCTAAAAACAAACAGAAATTGGATAAAAAAATTTTACGGACATGTATTTGAATTAAAATAGATTTATAAGTAAAATCGTGAAGACTAAATCATTGAAAAGCGTTGTTTGCTTCTTTCTGAGCCCCGATGACATTATTTATTGAAGGCCCCTTGTATAATGGAATAGGGCTTACTTTTATACAACAGTGTGATAGCTCCATTAGGCAAAAAAAAAAAAAATAATTTCTTGGTTCTCAGGCCCTCCTTCATCGCTTCCAAGGGTGCCTCATTGACCCTTTTTATTGCTAAACCAATAAAATAGAAACACCAAATCACCTCCCTCATTATTTTTTGAAATTTTGTACAATGTAAAAAGCTGCCTCAGTCATCATGTTTTGGGGGCAATAAAAAGTATTAAAAAAAATGCCTCCCTCCCTTATCATATTTCTTGAAAAAAGGCCTGAGAACCAAGGAATTAACTTTGCATGGCCTTAAATACATTTTAAAATTTAATGTAAAATTTGTACATGTACACTGTACTACACTGTAAATTTTAAGTTGTCCGAATCAAAAGTTTCAATATTTTTTCTGTACCTCATCCAAAAAGTCTAGATCAGACAGAGTTAATATAATAAATTGGAAAATATTGCCTCACTACTGAGATTTATATTGGTTCATGGCTCACCGTTTGTTCTGATAGGTTGATGCGGACCAGTTCCTTCCCCGCTGCTTTAGCGATGGCTGCCACCAAACTGGTCTTCCCCACCCCCGGGGATCCCTCCAGGAGCAGGGGGCGGGGCAGCTGTAGGCCCCTCAGGACTCGCTGGGCATTCACACAGGTGGTGGGGGCCTGCAGGGCATATTTATCATCTAAACCAGTCTCAAGCTCACCTGTAACAAATTATAACACAGAGAATTCACATCTACATGTACCAAGAAACAAAGTTACTAGTTAGGTAGTGAAACTTAATAGTTCCACTCAATCAGTATGCATTTCATAATTGCCAATTTTCAATAAACTGCTCAATTAGACAATATTATGTGTATTTACTAGTGTTGGCAACGAGTAACCGGTTAACCGTCGAACGATGCGAGTATCGGTTAGTAAAATTGCTATTCGGTTACTCGGATAAAATGCATCTTATATGATAAATAACTAAAAAATAAAATGCTAATTTATTTATAAGCGTACAAATAAACATTTCTCTTATTTTATTTACGGTTACACTTATTGATCTACGGTTTCACTAATACGATTAATTGGTTTTCACACTCAATTGATAGCTTTGATTGTCAAGTCATAATTATCTTATTAAAAAATTTAACAAGATGCCGCCAAGGACATCTATACCTTGGAAGAATTTTAAAAGAACAGCTGATTCCATACCTGTGAAATGTAATTAATATGAATCGGAGTTATCGTGACTTCAAATTTCTAAATAATTATTTTGCTTGTTCTTGACATATGTCGGGGGTTGTAAAGTAAAACTGATGAACGCCATTGTAAAATAATGTGAAACATTGAATATTTATTTTTCTTCTGATTTAATTAATCTTTTGATTATAATTATATTTAAAATTATAGATATTGCTTGCGTGTTCTTTTTAAGTTTATAAATAAAGTTAATTCACAATACCTTTGGGTTTTATTAGAACCGATGATTAAAAGATGAGATAAATGATACATATGAATAAATCATCCGAGTAACCGGGTACTCGATCGGAAGGTTGAGCGAGTAACCGGTTACTAAAAATCGTCCGATTTGCCAACACTAGTATTTACAGTGCTTGTTTATATGTACTGTACAAATAAGTTGAACTTGCCTGGTGCATATATTCAAGCTCATTTATAAATGCTCGTTCAAACTTACACTATTTTCTTGCATTGAATCATATCAAATTAATTAGCTATGATATTTTTTACTTTATTTAAGAACTCAGTACCTCGACTGATGCTGTAGGGCCAAACACAAAAGGCATCTGGTGTCTCCTTAACTATCCCCTCAAAGTCCCCAGAATCCTTGTCCAATAGTCCAAGAGATTTGAGGTCATGTGACTGGTGAGATATCTGGTTGATGAGATGTAGGAGGTGACACAGAGAGGCGGATCTCAGACTCGAGATATCCGAGTCACGACCCCTACTGGTGGTCCCTTAGTAAGCAAAACGTCAAAACATGGTGATTTTACATGTAATATCAATAAATGTGAATTTGATGAAAGGAAAAAAAATAATTTTGTGAAATTATTAAATGTAAATGAAAATTATTAACAGCAACTGCTACGGTAACTGACAGATTTATACATAAAACATTCTAAGGCCAAAATAAAAAATACCTTTGTTTCCCCTAACGCGACCGACCCAATTAAAATGCACCGACTGAAAAGATTTTTTAAATTAGAAGATTCGAATATTTTTTTTTATTGTTAACCAAGTTTCATGAAATAAATTTTCATCAAAATCAGTTTTAGCAAAACGATGGACATTGTTCTACCGTAATTTGTTGAAAAAATGGCTCCCAGATGTGATTACTGAGAATTAGTTCTTAATTAAACAACAGTGACGTCTCAATCTTATGCCTTCAGCTAACTAGAATTCTTCACTCTCTAAACAATTTAATAAAAGAATTTACCATGACTAATTAAGAAAGTTTCTTGTCTTCTCTGTGTTGGTGAATAAATTTTCGAAAGGGACGGTAAACAACAAACAAACCTGTCTTTGAATTTAAGGTACGTAATACATGGTAAGCCCCCTAATGAGCAGATGAGGGGCCCACCTAGTGAACACATCATTCAATTTCACTTAGATTTATTTGAGTTTTAATGTAATAATAACCAGTTCATCTATGTTCGTATGTTTAATATATGCCATTACGGAACCGTAAGAGTTGTTGTAAATGTGTCTGCATATTTATCCTAAAATTTAAAATATAATTTAGATTTCCTTTCTTCATGCCTTTATTTATGGGTTAAACTTCGTGACTATGGCATTGTATATACATGTAGCATTTTTATCATTTGTAGATTCGGTTTGGTTCAATTAAATATTGTTCACATACTCTGTGCAAATAGGAATTCATTATTCAGCCTCCTGAGACGCCCACTGTAGTTTTCGTTATTTACACTCATGAAGATTGACTGTTTCTTTGCTTTTAATCCCTTCGACATTTGTTTGAACATTTCCCTATTGCTCCATATTTAGACGTACTCAGCACTTTTTGCCATTATACAATAAGGAATGTTTTTTGATCCAGCGTCTTTTGCGAGACTGGACATTTAAGTTTTTATGGTCCCCTTTGAAGGACTGTTTTCAACGTTCCTCATTGGTATTTGGACCTGCGACTTAAAATATAAGAGTGACACTTACTTCTTAACTCCAAAGCAAAATGCTCTGGAACCACTGCAAGTCCCATGGCCCTCAAAAGTACACTGATTGTATATAAGCACTGAGGGCTGATGGAGGGTTTCAAAAAATATAGTCGGATCTCCGGTCTCTGCATATTTGAGAATCTTTTCTTTATTTTTTCGATCTATATGTATGTACTCTGGCGTGACATATTTCACAAGTTCAACTAAATAACAGTTGTGAATTAATTAATCATGAATTTTGCTATTTAAAAAAGGCATTTGTACGAAACTTAGCATTTTGTTCACAAATCCCTTTCTTTTGCACTTTTCTTATTTATAAAGGTAATTTTCTATTAAATTTTAGAATGTATTTTAAAAGCTGCTGTAAGAAAATAAAATTGTTTACCTACCTACCGACCCACCTTGAAAATTCAGGGTCGGGTTAGGGGAAACAAAGATATTTTTAATTCTGGCCTAATACAATGACTTTCATTGGAAACATCAAAATGTAAAGAATGATATCATCATATCACCTGCTCCAAGACCATCTAGAAACACCAGGCACGCTCCGTGGATTAAGGCCACAACTGGTTCTAACTGGTTATAACCGGTTTCCATCTCCATGGCATCTGGGGTTATCTTGATGGAGCAGACATTGATGAAGTTGACCCAGGACAGGATGTCACGGATACTCACAGTACATCTACAATCAAAACCACATCGAGATACAGTACATGTAGATTCAAACTAATACATTGTTTTACCCTAATCATTACTAAAGGTTCAGTAGGTAGAGCCACAAATTTTTATTTTAGCCTACTGTCAATGCTTAAAACTCTCTAGATCGATCAAAATTGGCAATTTCAAACTTAGTCTAAAGGCATCATGACATATTGCTGTTTCATTTACTACTTTTTGAGTGATAGACTGCAATTACAATAAATGTGTCAAATATACAATTATTTATCTATTATTTAAATTAAGTGGCATTCTGACCTTTTCCCTAGATCGTTATTGGTGAACCAGTCTACAAAGTCCATGATGACCCGCCCCACACCACTGGTCCCGTCCTCCTGGTTACCAAGGTGAATACCGGGCGACAGGTTGTGTTCAATGATGCGTATCAGGTCGGCTCGCTCACTGGTCTGTGGACACCAGATCTCTGTGAACCGGTTTCTTAGAGCAGGCGATAACTGTCAATTGAAGAAAGAAAATTATTGGATATTTTTGATTTTGTACCAGAATTACTTTTAATGGGATAGAATAATGTCTAAATGATGTACTGTTGTATATTAATAAATTGTAAAACTAATATGATTCTAATGACTGAACTTCAAAGTATTTTGTTCAAATGTACTCCCACACTGTGAAATAATTTAAAGAGGGGTCAAGGTTTTTAAATAAGCTACATGTACTTAAGGCTTCTTGATTCTATGGAAAGTACAAATATAGGTTACTTGTTTATATATAGTACTCAATGAGCCATTATACTGACAGAGTTATCCTTCTTTGGAATTTAAATTTTTGGTGCAGGTGAAAGTCTATGAAGACAATAATTAAAACTATCAAACTAAGATCATGGACTAATGAGAGATAAAAGATATGTAATTTCAGCAAACTATAAATACAATGTAAACAACCAATTATTTACTCCTTCACTGTAATTTCAGCAGGCTATAAATAAACAACCAATAGCTAGGTTACCTCTTTTTTACCAAAGTCCCCACCAGGATTCATGGTGGAGAACACATGGAACCTATCAGCTGCGACTACGACCTCCACCTGATTCCCCCCTCCATCCTCCCCGCCCTTCTCTGCCAGTAGGAGGGTCCGCTCAGGCTCCAGTACGCTGTTCAGCCGCTCCAGCACTGAGTCATCAGCCAGCGAGATCTCATCAATAAGGAACATATCCCCCCGCCTCATAGCATTGACCAGAGGACCATCCACCCATTCAAACAACTTCTTAGGACCAACTGTATCCTACAAATAACCATATTATAATCTGTGTCTGAATCCTAAAATTAATGAAATCAATGTATGATAAGTGATTTTATCTAATGTTTCATGGAATAGTCTGTGTCCATCTTGTGAGTGGATAAGGATAATCTGATTGTTTTTGCTTTTTTGTTTAATTGATGGAATTGATACTTTATCATTTTTTTCTCTCTTGTAACACAAAGATGGACATGAAGTCCTTTATGGTTTTATGTAACTAGATCATTGTTGTCAGTACACTTACCTCCTCGCTGTGAGACCGACACGGTCGAAGTCCTCCCAAAAAATCGGCACTCTCTGTGTGAAGGTGACAATTAATGGAATGTAGGTCAAGGTCATGTAACCGGGACAACAGCTGACAGACGGTTGTCTTACCACAACTAAATAATAAATATGGATGACTTTTTATCAAAATTAATATAAAGGTCTGAATGTATGTATATATGTACATAGTGCGAAATAGACCATTCGAGATAATTAAATAAATGTTGAAAAGGCTTTAACTTTTAAGTTTATGGAGCAAAAGAGAATTCAATGTGTATTTTGTGCATGTCAAAAAGATGACCTATTTACATGATAACTTTGGATAAATATACCCAATGCTTTCTTCTACCATTAAATACACTGAAGTAAGTCCTATTCTATGATTTTGCTCTTCTGATTTACCACATGAGATATGTGCCTTACCCTGTTTCCCCGACCAGTAGAACAGGTTCTCTGAACTGTACAGCATGACCAATCAGTGCGGCCAGACGTCTCATCCCGTACGTCCACACCACGTGTTCAAACCCCTGTGGCGAGTCTCCCATCACCCTCCGCAGTATCGACACCGTGGTAGGGGACGTCTCAGCGTTCAGCGTAAACAGTCGATCAGGGTCCACACTGCGTTTGAGATGCTTCTGGATCACTTCCTGTACAATGTCCGCCTCCTCAGGTTTTCTCACTCTGCCCGCCAGCAACATGTAGCCTGTACAAGAAGGAGATACTATAATTAGTCTAAGAAATGATATTTAATGCAAATCAAACATTTATCATCTGTGACCATGTACTTGTCGGTTGATTTATGTTTCTCATTAAGCCTAAATATATTTTTTGAACAGTTATAATCTTATTTTCTTTGAATTCATTCACCGAACTTACAAACATCTGTATGGTTATAATGCATACTTAAGACACATTTACTTTAATATTATTTTCAAACAACACAATGTAGATTATCTCCCTTTAACACACTCGACAAGATAATAATATACAGACCATGATCTGCCATGTGTTGGTCCCAGTCATAGAACTTCCTCTCCAGTTTGACCTCTTTACACTTGTATCTATCCGCCCACCTAAACAGGTCTCTGAGGGTCATGAAGCCCTGCTTCCCCGCAAACACTCCCGAACCTCGTCTTCTGGTCTGTAGCAAAATACACAAGAGATTAGCGATCGTTTCTTCCTGGACAACTTAAATCATACATGTACTATTCACAAGAGATTAAAGAAGAAAATTTAAAATTCACCTATCAGATTTGGTTTCTCTATGTACATGGAATAAAATTTTTGTTCAGTGATTATGTTTAAAATTCCTCTTATAGCACTTGCAAATGCTTGTTCAAAATAACTTTACACAAATTACAAATCTCAGACCTATACTCTGATACATACAGACAATGCAGACACAAACATTTCAAACAATACCAGTATACAAACCCTACCTGTAAATCTAACATGGCTGCCACCAGTCGTTTGGCGTAGGACAGCGGTAGATCACATCTCTGATGGAGGATTGTCTCCAGCTCAGAACTCGGGATCTCATCAAAATGGAGCTCAATAAAGCGGTTCCTGAACGCTCTTGACAGAATCTGTAAGTAAAATAGGAATTAATAATTCTGTAAAATATTTCCTCTTTCAACTTGTGTCAAATTTTAATAATTTATTAAAAAAAAGAAAACTCAGACAAGATGTCAACATACTGAATTCAAGTAGATAAATGTGACTTATATGTGCAAAAATCAAGTACATGTATGCATAAAAATTAAAACTTTCAGCAGTACAAAAAATTAAAGTACGAGGGTCATTCAAAAAATACGTAGACAATTCTTCTCATCGTCATATGATTATTAAAGGTTATAGATCAACACATTTTCGTAAACATAAACATTTATTTTGTCGAAGTGTGAAGTTTCATTTTATTTGATTAGATAGAACTCGTGTCGGCCAAAATTTAAAGCAACATGTTTTGTTACCACGGAGCACGGTTTACCAATATTGTAACGTCAAAATCTACGCTGAGAAAGTTTGTCAAAAGTATACTCTTTATTTTATATTTCAAAAATGGTTTGAAGCGTCTTTATTTATTTAAAACACATATCCACAACACTTAACACCTAGTTTGCTAACAATTGTACAAATATAGCTTAAATTAGAATGTTATTGTTTTCAAATTCTTTAATTTACCATGCAACTCTGTTATTTCTGCAACATTGAAGCACACATTACGTTCAATGACGATCTTACTCTTTTGACAATATTTTTAACTTAAACATGTTTCTTTGCAGTCGATCCATCGTCCGATTCAAACTCGCTACCACTCAAAAATTGTATTTTCAATTTAATACAAATACACAGATTATTTTTCATTCAGTTCCTGGTTTAAAAGAATTTTTTGAGCTTGTAGAAGAAGTTTTCCGAATGTAAAGTCTAATTTTATTGCTACTTGCTGCTCCGTGACGTCCTCCAACGTCATGGTTTTTTTGCCTTTTTTAATCAAGTCTATATGTATTTAGAAGCTGATATCTTTTAAATGGAGCGAGATATTACAGCAATAATTTGTTTAAACATGTAAATTTTATTTCGTTTCAGCTCCAATTATTTAAGGTATAGCTGTAAATACTGAAAAGTGAAAATTAGAAAATTACTCAATTTTGACCGTGCTCCGTGACCCCATTTTTGCTGTTCTAAATCCTTCGTAATTTTAATAAATATGAAGATACATTCTAATTTTTTTACTCAAATTATTTGAATCTGTTGTTAAAACATTTGTACCAAATTTGGATATAATATGACGTTTAATAAAAAAGTAAGGACAAAAGTCTACGAACTTTTTGAATGACCCTCGTAGGTCTATACTCGCACTACGTCATTTACGAATAGTAAAACCGGAACAGCGCTTCCTTTTTCCATGATGAGAGTTTATAACAGTATATATTGGTTTGACTTTTACTTAGCGTTTTAAATATCCGATAAGGATTTTGCTCGAAGTCGGTCGCGTCAACAAACACATATTCTACAGTTTAAGGATAAATTAAAAAGATTAGGCTGGGAACAACTTTCGGTTGACAGAAATATAATTAGGTAATAAAACGATATTTCTGTGAATGATGCATGTGAGGCTGCATGTTTGATATGCCGTGTCTAAAACACGGACCATATACATGCTACATCATGTATCAAACTATCGAGGCGACTATTGTCGGCGGCCAAGTTGAAGCTAATAGTGATAATTCAGAAGAAAAGTAATGACTACGATTTGACATAGAAAATTTATGGATTTTACTTATCAAACAATACAAAATTTACTTTAAATAATAATAATTGCATAAAACACATACCCCCTCCCCCAACCTGCTTACCCACGAATCCCAATGCAAAATTATCTTTTGAATAAGTATTTGACAAAAGTTGATTCACTTGCAGCATACTTTGTTACTTTCTGTAAGAAATTATCCAGTTTCTGAGAATCAGTGAATTACTTTCATTTTCATCGTCTCCAATTTAAAGACAAGTGCGTTTTATTTATTTTTTTTTTTTTTTGAGTAAAATAAGATAAATTTTAGGGACAATAGGTTTTGGGTGTTTATAATTATTGTTTTAAATAATGTTCAACCTTGTTAATACAGGTATACACTCAAACATTAACAGTATTACAGAAATATGTGGCAATATATTACTTCAATCTGAAAGAAAGAAAATAGGGGGGTCCCTTTAGTTTAGAGCTCATACCATGAAAAGTAATGCGTCAGCATATAATTTTTTTAAGCTTATTATTTTTCTTAAGGCAGGTCCACACTTTTACGGATCCGGTTTTAATTTTACACACCAATATAAAATTTTGATTATCCTTATCTATTGAAAAAAAAATCTTTTTGGATGATTAAAAATAATTTAGCAAGTATATATTTGTTTGTTATAGTGTCATTGTGCACACAAAGCATTTAATATACATTATTTATAGGAATAACCACTTTGCACTCTGTTCATAGGATCTATATGTAATTTAGTACATAAACAGACAGAATTCTTAATTGTCTTTATGGACATAAAGCTTTTCAATTTTTTTAAACAAACTAACTTGAGATCTATTTATCTTTAATTTTTAGCCTATATCATCTTTTTAAATTTACTTTTTAATACGTTTTGCGAAGAACAATTGAAAAAATAGATATTCCAAAAATGGGGGTATAGGTGTTCAAAAGGCTGTTTTATAAAAATTTTCTGGTCAACCATAATAAAGTATGTTTTTTTGCCAACCTAAGATATAATTCTAAATAATTGTGAAGAAAAAATAGCATATAAACATATAAGATTTTGAGAAATATTTTTAAATAAAGATATTTTGAGCTTTTTCTCTGAGAGATTTTGACAATCAACATAAATTTTTTAGTGTTTTCAAATAGAAATTTCAAATATTTTCTTGACAAATGAATATTTATGATTTTCTTAAGTTTTAACAATAATTTGATGTGATTTGGGACATTGCTAAATAAAATATGATGTTACACTTCTATATGTTGAATTTTTGCTGTTGAATTTTTAGAGGTATATACTCCAAGATATGTTGCATGAAAATTAACCTGCAAAGATATGTTTTTTATGGGTGTTTTAGTTAGATTATGACTTATTCAAGATTTTCAAATCAAAAAATAAAGAGTTTGACAGAAAATTCTGAAAGTACGGACCTACCTTAAATATAATTTAGTAAAAATAATGCAAACTTACGAAGTTTGAGTCCATAATTTTTTTTTTAAATGACTGAGATTGTCCTGTGAAGCATATTTTCTCACATAAAATTTTGATACGATAGCCTAACAAAGTGCATCTATTTACAATAATTCATGCAAAACAATGATATTTTATTGTTTAATAACATGTTTCTACTCTATTTTGGGTATTAAAGTTGAATATTTAGACTTAAATTAATTTATATACAACAAAATCTAGGATAGGTAAAATTTCAGTATTTTACATTTCGGGGTAAATACTCCAATAGGCTATAGCGGAAAAGTGAACATGTTGACATATAATTTTTCTTGTGTCTATCCATTGCTTGGATGTATGTCTATCTTATAAAAGCAGATTTTTAAAGATTGAGCCCATTTAGTGCCGAGTATAGAACTACCTTAAATCAGACTCTGTCTTTAAGAATACCTAGTTTAACAACATGAATAAGCCCCCTACCTTACGTCCCCCGTACAGCCCCGGGGGGTTCTGTGTGGCAAACAACATAAACTTAGGGTGAGCCTTCACTGTCTCCTGGGTCTCAGGGATAAAGAGTTCTCTGTTGTCATCCAGAAGCTGAGGTATACACAGGAATATACAATAATACATGTGAATTAATCATAAAGTTTACATCCACAACAGTAAAATAACAGCTTTTCACATAATTTGCTTTGATTAATAGGGTAAAGAAATGAGAACCATTGTGAGAGGTTCAATAACAAATATATGATGGGAAATGAAACTGGTACATGTAGAAATTACCCTGTTGAGGGCCTCTAAAACGTCTGTAGGAGCCAGATTCAGCTCATCCAGTATAACCCAGTGTCCCTTTCTCATGGCCTCAACCAGGACACCTGTATAAAGGAAGGCCATAAAATGTCAGTTGAATTCCCATCAACAGTTAAACATTCAACAGTATCATTTACAGAGAAAAATAAAGTTTACATGTACAAATACTGAAGGTATCAAATCCCCCATTAAATTTTACTGAAGAATTTTTCTTTAACATGTTTTTAATAAATGCATAAAATTTAGATGCCATGCAATTCTCTTTTTGTCAGATTTTGAATATGAGAGGCTCAATTCCTACATATGTATCAGTGTGTACTGACCTTCTTTGAACACGAGTTTGCCTGACTGGTCTGCGGAGTAACACCCTACATACTCCTGTAGGTCCGTGTGTTCGTGGTTATTCACCCGTACACACACGTTCCCGCTGCTCCGAGCTAGATAATTCACAAGACTCGTCTTGCCCACCGAGGTCTCCCCCTGCAGAAGAACTGGGTGCTGTCTGTGTTTAGAAGACAAAAATACATAAGAGTTTAGTTCTACATCTGTTTTAGGGTTCAAATTTTTATTTCTTCTATGTTTTGTTTTATTTTAAATTAAAATACCGGTATTATGGAAATACAAGTGATAAAAATATATTTCAACACTACATGAAGGAAAATTTACATATTAGAAAAGTAAATGTATAAGTTTAATAAACTATGAGTTATAAAAGAACATTCCCATGTAAATTTGCAGAGCTTGTGACCTACCCCGCTGACACGACCCTGGCGAGGTCCCTGAGGTTAGCCCTGACTGAGGGGGTCAGGATGTAGTTACTGGGGACGGTGGGCAGGGCCCGGCCCTGTGACACCCAGTACCCCTCAAACTGTAGACACCCTCCCTCTAGCGGCTCTCTGATCCCCTGCTTCAGGAGGGACTTGATGTTGGACTTTCCCACGATGTGCTGGGTGATCAGGTTAACGACCAGGGGGTGGGAGGCTCTGTCTAACTGGGTCAGGAAACTCAGGCAGAATCCCTGGAAAATAACAAATCAAATTCATATGCATTGAATATTTCCAATTTCAAAGTCTTAATATACAATTATGTACATAAAGCAAAACATCTTTTATTCATTTAAGGAATGAAGGTAATTTCAACTTATATTATACGATATAACATAACTTGGGGCAGTTTACACTTTATAAACCGCAAAGCGGTATATAAAAAAGCGTTAACTGCCCCAAGTTTTGTTATATCGTATAATATACCAGGTAAGTTGAAATAAGCTTCATTCCTTATAATTTAATTCCAGTGCAGATAATGATACAATTTTTCTCCCAGAATAAGGCTTAACGAGTTCACACTGATTAAATTTTAAAAGTAACGTCAAGCGGAGTAATACGCTTTTTGACGTAACTCATTGTGACATAGGCAAGTAATATTAAATTAAATGGATAAAAATTTTTATCCAATCAAATGACGTGTTATAATTAAAATCAAATTATATCTAGTTATTTCTCCTATCAGTAAGAGAAATTTATGACTTTTTTTTTAAAACTAGCATTCTATAAAAAATTTCTAAACTATCGAAACGCATCTTTGAATACATTTTATTTTGCATCACAAATGATTATGATTATAGTACTATTATGAGTATATTTATTTAATGTCTGTAATGTTCCATCTTCCATACCTCATACAGAGACCTGGACACTTGTCCACACGGATTTGACACTGCAAATCTCAGAGCTCTACACAGTGTCCTGAGACTGAAGTGAGGCTTGTGTCCGGTCCCGTCCGTCAGTTTGTCCATGGCCGCTTTCTTCACGGTGAGGTAGAACTTGACGATGCCCTGGATGTGGGTGGGGGTGAGGGAGAGCGGGGAGAGGTAGTCACTGACCAGGATCCTCAAGTCCTGTTCCTCCTCCAACTCATCCACGTAAAACTCTGTAAACCTGAAACACAAGTCAAATTCAGTAAAACTGAAACACAAGTCAAACTCAGTAAACCTGAAACACAAGTCAAATTCAGTAAAACTGAAACACAAGTCAAACTCAGTAAACCTGAAACACAAGTCAAACTCAGTAAAACTGAAACACAAGTCAAACTCAGTAAAACTGAAACCAAGTCAAACTCAGTAAAACTGAAACACAAGTCAAACTCAGTAAACCTGAAACACAAGTCAAACTCAGTAAAACTGAAACACAAGTCAAACTCAGTAAAACTGAAACACAAGTCAAACTCAGTAAACCTGAAACACAAGTCAAACTCAGTAAAACTGAAACACAAGTCAAACTCAGTAAAACTGAAACACAAGTCAAACTCAGTAAAACTTAAACACAAGTCAAACTCAGTAAAACTGAAACACAAGTCAAACTCAGTAAAACTGAAACACAAGTCAAACTCAGTAAACCTGAAACACAAGTCAAACTCAGTAAACTTGAAACACAAGTCAAACTCAGTAAACCGAAACACAAGTCAAACTCAGTAAACCTGAAACACAAGTCAAACTCAGTAAATCTGTGAATGCATTAACATTTACATATAGTTTATTACAAACTTGTGTTTAGTAAGATAAGTAAAATTCTGTAAACTTGTTATATAAATATATTCAATGTTTTGTAGTTGGACATGGAATTTATTTCAAGAGCAGGAAGGTTTTTTTTAAAATATTTTCATTATTAATTACAAAACAAAATATGTTCAAATCAGCTGACAGACCTGTTTCTGACACCTATAGGTAGATCCTTCTTCCCCACATCTGTAGCCGGGTTCATGCAGGCAAAAATCCTAAAGCTCTCATGTCTCTGTATCGGGGAGATGTCACTACAAGTCAGGAAAATTAAAGTTCATATTCATGCAATACTTTAAGATTTCTCATTTTGAAGAATAAATATGTGACACTGTGTATTTTACCCCATCTTCTTTAATGAAATTGAGACTAGGACTCTTTGTCAACTGGAACTTCCTTTATAAAATGAGTTCTAATGCATGAGACATAAATTGTGAAATAAGCTCTTGAGTCCACTCACCCTCTCTCTGTGAGTACAATCGAGCCTTTTGTACTCTCCAGTAATCCACTCAAACACTCCAGAGTTTCTGCTGCTGCTAAGTTAATCTCGTCCAATAACACCCAGTCTCCCTGTCTTAGAGCTTTAACAAGTGTACCCTACAAAACATAGCAAGTCATGTATAGTACATAGGTACCAACCAATACATTTATTACACTTCTATATTAAACTTTCAACATACACTGTTTATATACATGATGATGTCTAATTATGGTTTGCAGGAAAAGACCCATTAATACTTATCGATTTAATACAAAGTTACAGAAGCTCGTACAATAAGTCACAAGACTCACCTCTATGAATGAGAAGGTCAGGGCATTCTCTGACCTCTTGACCTGTAGTTTTAACTGCATAATTCTGAATTTTAGATTCTTCCACTTGGTGTGCAGCTCAGCATCAAGTTTACCTGAAAATGAAGTAAGAATCTTTAAAGAATAACATAATATTTTGAGTGGAGTTGGCACAAAAAAATATTATATTCATCCACATGGTTAAACAAACTTCAGTGCTTTAGCCACAATTCCCAGTCATACTATTGGTAGTTATACTTTTACATATAATTCTTTTATATTACCGGTACTGACTGTACACTTCTAAAGAAATTAATCAATAAGCTACCAGTAATTCATATTTGGAAATACAATGTATCTGTGTTGCCTCCTTTTAAGGCATATCTTACAAGTAGTATGTATACATAAGAACTGACCTGCTTTGCCTCGTTTTAAGGCAGGCTCTACAGTGTGTTCCATCAGGGTAAATAAATTGGCCCAGTTACTTCGGGAGAAATTCTCCTGTAAGAGAAAAAGAGTTTAAAACATCTAATATGAAATTTCTTTCTTCTTTAAGAACATTTGTAAATTAGATTTGTTGAATTTAGAAATTTTTAATATGATCTTAAATATACATAAGACATGCCAAATTTTGAAATAAATTTCTTCACTTTCTTCAGATCAGCACGATTTTTCTTGTGGCTGTTCAGAAAAATCTATGGATTTTCCGAGAAGAAAATGTACGTTATATTTATTGTATACGTTTAAAGCCTATTACAGAGAAGTCTGACCTGTATGTGACTGAGGAATTTTGCGTTTTCTGAGGCCGAGAATGTGGAACAGAACAAAGACTCAAACTCTTCCTTCACCGGCTTCACGATTATCTTCAGGTCCATCGGCTTAAACCTACAAACAGTCAAGACATTCCTCAGGCTCCAAATCAAAGCTTGTGTGGAGTACACGAGAGATGTCCTTCTCTTATCACAATCCAAAATTTATCATTTCTTACAATTATTTAATACATATTCTTTAAATATTTTATATTGTGTTCCTGGTTAGATTCTGTTGTTAAGTTACGTGATTCATTGCACTGTGGAGAAAATATTCAATATAATTTCTGTGCGCAAATAAACTTTATTATCCATATTTCAGTAATCTGTGTAACATTGTGACCTACTTTCGTATTTCAGTAATCTGTGTAATAATGTGACTTACCCTCCCAGAAGATCTGAGCTGTCACTCTGCTGGTTCATGTTGATCACACGCAGCTTATGACCTGAGGACAGATGAATGTAGTCAATTAAACATTATCCATTTACTTTAAAATGTACTTGATATTTCTTGACTTTATGTACACAAGGAACAAACTTATTTCTTCATGAAATAGAATTTTTGACTTTCTTCAATCTGACGAGGATTTGAGGCCAAAAATTTTTCAAAAGTTCCGAACTTCTTACTTAAGTTCCCACCGTGATTTATAACTAAGAGTTAAAATCTTTAATAATTCTCTATTTTCCTTTTAAAGACAGACATAACAGAATCCAGTAAGAACAATTAACGTTATTATCTAACTGAGCTGCCATTATTGATTTATTACCTAATTGAGCAGCCAGGTACTGGACACTGGATGTTTTACCCGTCCCTGTTTCCCCGACTAATAAGACGGGCTCGTTTTCCTTGACTGCCATGGCAACCCTCTCCAGCAATGCTGAGGCTTGTCGGGTAAAGGAAAATGTTGTCCTCGGCCTGAAGTGGAATCAACAAATAATATACTTAGAACATCATTTAGTATTAGGAAACTGATTTATTTGAGGGAAACTTTTCTAAAAGAAATGCGAAAAATTAAAATTTGCTTAACCTTATCTAGACTTATAGAAAAACCAACTGATTCAAAAACTTTATTTTTGTACAGAAGAAGAAAACATTTACACATACAGGTATATAAACTATAACTGTTATAATACAAGTTAAACCTTTTTCAAAATAACTTTTTATTAAATAAATACCCACCTACCCACCCACCCCCCCCCTACCACCAGCACCACCAACAACAACAAGTGATACTGAATACAGACCTGACAAGATTAAGTGAGGGGTCCAGCACTCGTCTGTCCAGAATCACCCTGCCTACTGTAAACTTCTCCACTGTGATCTCGGTGCTCGGTTTATACTTAGTGCAAAAGTACTCAGCCTACAATGTTCAAATCTGTGCTTGATCTTTCTTAACTCCAGAACAGAACATAAAATTTACTTTTCCATAATTTAACAGTAATCTAACATAGATACATACAGACACATAAACAAAACGTCTTCTATTATAATTTAGCTGGACAGCTGACTACCTTGTCTGGGGTGATGTTAAGTTTGACCCCGATCACCTGAGCTTGGTAAACTTGTCACTTGGGGTGGGGGATACAAGCGGTGACTTACCCTGTCTGGGGTGATGTTTAGTTTGGCCCCGATGGCCTGAGCCACCAGGACTCGTCTCTGGGGGTGGGGGATACACGCGGTGAAGCAGTCCAGGGCCTCCTGTAGTACCAGTCCAGCCGTGGAGGTCTGCTGGATCTGAAAATCCAGGGCTATCCGACGACACCAGTTCACCAGATCCCTGTCAGAGCATACACACAATCAGATTTTCAGTTTCACAAAACTTTGAACATGAGTTAATTTGCCCAAGACAGCTTCACCGCCTGTTTTAAGAAAATTTTGGCAAATTCAGAATATCAAATGCAGGGAAATGCTAGTTAGACACTGTACATGAATATACAAATAAGCACTTGTTTTGAATGCTTTGTATTCTTTTTAAAGAAAGGTATCTTAGGACCTCACATTCATAACACAGTCATAATAATAAACAGTTAACATAAAACTAGTTATAAAACATAATGCATGTACACATACACAGAAAACCCTCTAAGTACCTGGTAGAGATAAGACGCCCTTCGTTGGACAGGAACTTCCCCACTGTTGACGTCACTTCCTCTTCCTCTCCCGTGATCTCGTGTTTCCCTGCTGACAGCAGGAAGTAGATGTCCAACAGACGATCTGTTACTGTGGATAACTGTGGGAACATGGTGTTGATGACCTCACGGAGCTCGACCTTTGACAGCGGCTGAATGTTGACCTTTGTCCACATCTTCTCCAGCAACACCGAACTACTGCTCTGTTGTCTGTACCAGCCACTGCAACCTCCCAGCAACCTGCAACACATTGTCATTTTAATTATAAAGAAAGATACTGTATTTGTTACAAAATTCTGCAATGCATTTGACTTTATGTGAATTTGGATTTGTTTGCATGTTGGAAATTTTTGTGTATTTAGTAAAGTGTCACAAAATTGCATAAACAGTATAAAAAAAAAACATATTTTAAGAACAACAAACAAACACATCTTGTAAAGTCTTTATCTTTCACGAAATAAGTATCACACACACAGTTTATTAACATATGGATAGCAAAAATTTTACCCATAAACATTATCCACAAAGACTTTTGGATATTACATTTATATGCAGCCATTTACAAGCTTTCCTCAAGTTTACATTTCAGGATACTTGATTTATAAGCTTTCATGATAGATATACCTCTGTGTGGCAAACATTCTGAAGTCTGGGTGAGCCTGGACATTGTCCCCGTGCCCCGGTACTGACAGCACCCCCCGCTCCAGGAGGGGGAGCAGGATCGACACCACGTCCATCGGGGCGTAATCTACGTCCTCCAGAAGAATCCAGTGTCCCTCTGTCACCGCCCGCGTCAGAATCCCTGCCCGCCAAACAAACTCCCCAGGGATGTCCGTACAGTGGTAAGTTCCCAACAGAGCCTACAGAAATAAATCAACATCAATTTATATTCCATCAAATTTAGCAAAATCTATCAGTTCATTTTACAATTTATACTTTTCTCCATTATTTGAATTCATAATCCATTTTTTTTTTCAACCATGAAATGATTTCAGCCTATTAAAGTCTCATAAACTACGCAGTTAATGAAATGAGAAGACAATTTTTTGAACAATAACTAACATATATGAACTTGTACTGACACATGAATATTGTTTATATTCATTGATAAAAGGAAACCATGATCAATACACATGAATGTTTGACCTATTTTTCTGTTAGATTCTACAGAATATGGGAGTTTCTCCCACAATAACACTGACTTACTATCAGTCTGGTCTACAATAACACTAACCTTACTATCGGTCTGGTCTACAATAACACTGACTTACTATCGGTCTGGTCTACAATAACACTGACTTACTATCAGTCTGGTCTACAATAACACTAACCTTGCTATCGGTCTGGTCTACAATAACACTGACTTACTATCGGTCTGGTCTACAATAACACTAACCTTACTATCGGTCTGGTCTACAATAACACTGACTTACTATCGGTCTGGTCTACAATAACACTAACCTTACTATCGGTCTGGTCTACAATAACACTAACCTTACTATCGGTCTGGTCTACAATAACACTAACCTTACTATCGGTCTGGTCTACAATAACACTGACTTACTATCGGTCTGGTCTACAATAACACTGACTTACTATCGGTCTGGTCTACAATAACACTGACTTACTATCGGTCTGGTCTACAATAACACTGACTTACTATCGGTCTGGTCTACAATAACACTAACCTTGCTATCGGTCTGGTCTACAATAACACTAACCTTGCTATCGGCCTGGTCTACAATAACACTAACCTTGCTATCAGTCTGGTCTACAATAACACTAACCTTGCTATCAGTCTGGTCTACAATAACACTGACTTACTATCAGTCTGGTCTACAATAACACTAACCTTACTATCGGTCTGGTCTACAATAACACTGACTTACTATCAGTCTGGTCTACAATAACACTGACTTACTATCGGTCTGGTCTACAATAACACTGACTTACTATCGGTCTGGTCTACAATAACACTAACCTTGCTATCGGTCTGGTCTACAATAACACTAACCTTGCTATCGGTCTGGTCTACAATAACACTAACCTTGCTATCGGTCTGGTCTACAATAACACTAACCTTACTATCAGTCTGGTCTACAATAACACTAACCTTGCTATCGGTCTGGTCTACAATAACACTAACCTTACTATCAGTCTGGTCTACAATAACACTGACTTACTATCAGTCTGGTCTACAAATAACACTGACTTACTATCAGTCTGGTCTACAAATAACACTAACCTTGCTATCGGTCTGGTCTACAATAACACTAACCTTACTATCGGTCTGGTCTACAATAACACTAACCTTGCTATCGGTCTGGTCTACAATAACACTGACTTACTATCGGTCTGGTCTACAATAACACTGACTTACTATCGGTCTGGTCTACAATAACACTAACCTTGCTATCGGTCTGGTCTACAATAACACTAACCTTGCTATCGGTCTGGTCTACAATAACACTGACTTACTATTAGTCTGGTCTACAATAACACTAACCTTGCTATCGGTCTGGTCTACAATAACACTAACCTTGCTATCGGTCTGGTCTACAATAACACTGACTTACTATAAGTCTGGACTACAATAACACTAACCTTCCTATCGGTCTGGTCTACAATAACACTAACCTTGCTATCAGTCTGGTCTACAATAACACTACCTTGCTACCTTGCTATATTAGTCTGATCTACAATAACACTAACCTTGCTATCAGTATGGTCTACAAAACACTAACCTTACTATCGGTCTGGTCTACAAAAACACTAACCTTACTATCGGTCTGGTCTACAAAAACACTAACCTTACTATCGGTCTGGTCTACAATAACACTAACCTATAGTCTGGTCTACAATAACACTACCTTACTATCGGTCTGGTCTACAATAACACTAACCTTGCTATCGGTCTGGTCTACAATAACACTGACTTACTATCGGTCTGGTCTACAATAACACTAACCTTGCTATCGGTCTGGTCTACAATAACACTAACCTTACTATCGGTCTGGTCTACAATAACACTAACCTTACTATCGGTCTGGTCTACAATAACACTGACTTACTATCGGCCTGGTCTACAATAACACTAACCTTACTATCGGTCTGGTCTACAATAACACTGACTTACTATCGGTCTGGTCTACAATAACACTAACCTTACTATCGGTCTGGTCTACAATAACACTAACCTTACTATCGGTCTGGTCTACAATAACACTGACTTACTATCGGTCTGGTCTACAATAACACTAACCTTACTATCGGTCTGGTCTACAATAACACTAACCTTGCTATCGGTCTGGTCTACAATAACACTAACCTTGCTTACTATCGGTCTGGTCTACAATAACACTAACCTTACTATCGGTCTGGTCTACAATAACACTAACCTTGCTATCGGTCTGGTCTACAATAACACTAACCTTACTATCGGTCTGGTCTACAATAACACTGACTTACTATCGGTCTGGTCTACAATAACACTAACCTTACTATCGGTCTGGTCTACAATAACACTAACCTTGCTATGTCTGGTCTACAATAACACTAACCTTACTATCGGTCTGGTCTACAATAACACTAACCTTACTATCGGTCTGGTCTACAATAACACTAACCTTACTATCGGTCTGGTCTACAATAACACTAACCTTACTATCGGTCTGGTCTACAATAACACTAACTTACTATCGGTCTGGTCTACAATAACACTAACCTTACTATCGGCCTGGTCTACACTAACACTAACCTTACTATCGGTCTGGTCTACAATAACACTAACCTTGCTATCGGTCTGGTCTACAATAACACTAACCTTGCTATCGGTATGGTCTACAATCTACAATAACACTAACCTTGCTATCGGTCTGGTCTACAATAACACTAACCTTGCTATCGGTCTGGTCTACAATAACACTAACCTTGCTATCGGTCTGGTCTACAATAACACTAACCTTACTATTAGTCTGGTCTACAATAACACTAACCTTGCTATCGGTCTGGTCTACAATAACACTAACCTTGCTATCAGTCTGGTCTACAATAACACTAACCTTACTATCAGTCTGGTCTACAATAACACTAACCTTACTATCAGTCTGGTCTACAAATAACAATAACCTTGAAATCGGTCTGTTCTACAATAACACTAACCTTGCTATCGGTCTGGTCTACTAACTATCGGTCTGGTCTACAATAACACTAACCTTGCTATATCGGTCTGGTCTACAATAACACTAACCTTACTATCGGTCTGGTCTACAATAACACTAACCTTACTTACTATAACACTAACCTTACTATCGGTCTGGTCTGGTCTACAATAACACTAACCTTACTATCGGTCTGGTCTACAATAACACTAACCTTACTATCAGTCTGGTCTACAATAACACTAACCTTGCTATCGGTCTGGTCTACAATAACACTAACCTTACTATCGGTCTGGTCTACAATAACACTAACCTTACTATCGGTCTGGTCTACAATAACACTGACTTACTATCGGTCTGGTCTACAATAACACTGACTTACTATCGGTCTGGTCTACAATAACACTAACCTTACTATCGGTCTGGTCTACAATAACACTAACCTTACTATCGGTCTGGTCTACAATAACACTAACCTTACTATCAGTCTGGTCTACAATAACACTAACCTTACTATCAGTCTGGTCTACAAATAACACTGACTTACTATCAGTCTGGTCTACAAATAACACTAACCTTGCTATCGGTCTGGTCTACAATAACACTAACCTTGCTATCGGTCTGGTCTACAATAACACTAACCTTACTATCAGTCTGGTCTACAATAACACTAACCTTACTATCAGTCTGGTCTACAATAACACTAACCTTGCTATCAGTCTGGTCTACAATAACACTAACCTTGCTATCAGTCTGGCTATCTATCGGTCTGGTCTACAATAACACTAACCTTACTATCGGTCTGGTCTACAAAAACACTAACCTTACTATCGGTCTGGTCTACAATAACACTAACCTTGCTATCGGTCTGATCTACAATAACACTAACCTTGCTATCAGTATGGTCTACAAAACACTAACCTTACTATCGGTCTGGTCTACAAAAACACTAACCTTACTATCGGTCTGGTCTACAATAACACTAACCTTACTATCGGTCTGGTCTACAATAACACTAACCTTGCTATCGGTCTGGTCTACAATAACACTAACCTTGCTATCTGTCTGGTCTACAATATCTCGATGATTTCTTTCTTTCTGTTCTACTATAACACTAACCTTGCTATCGGTCTGGTCTACAATAACACTAACCTTGCTATCGGTCTGGTCTACAATAACACTAACCTTGCTATCAGTCTGGTCTACAATAACACTAACCTTGCTATCGGTCTGGTCTACAATAACACTAACCTTGCTATCGGTCTGGTCTACAATAACACTAACCTTGCTATCGGTCTGGTCTACAATAACACTAACCTTGCTATCAGTCTGGTCTACAATAACACTAACCTTGCTATCGGTCTGGTCTACAATAACACTAACCTTGCTATCAGTCTGGTCTACAATAACACTAACCTTGCTATCGGTCTGGTCTACAATAACACTAACCTTGCTATCTTGGCTATCGGTCTGGTCTACAATAACACTAACCTTGCTATCAGTCTGGTCTACAATAACACTAACCTTGCTATCGGTCTGGTCTACAATAACACTAACCTTGCTATCAGTCTGGTCTACAATAACACTAACCTTGCTATCAGTCTGGTCTACAATAACACTAACCTTGCTATCGGTCTGGTCTACAATAACACTAACCTTGCTATCGGTCTGGTCTACAATAACACTAACCTTGCTATCGGTCTGGTCTACAATAACACTAACCTTGCTATCAGTCTGGTCTACAATAACACTAACCTTGCTATCAGTCTGGTCTACAATAACACTAACCTTGCTATCAGTCTGGTCTACAATAACACTAACCTTGCTATCAGTCTGGTCTACAATAACACTAACCTTGCTATCAGTCTGGTCTCCCAGCTGGATCTTCATAAACTCCGGGGCCCCCACCCTCCCCACCTTCTGAGCCAGGTACTGAACCAGACTGGTTTTCCCGCAGCCCACCGGTCCTTGTAGTAGAACCGGATTACCAGACGCTACAGCAAGAGTCAAACTCCGCAGATTGGCCGTCATTGAGGAGACGGGAACCAGTTTACAGGGATCCTACAAGCATAAAGGAAGAAAAATTCTATTACTAAGGCTTAAATTTACCAAGGACCTTACTTAAAGTCCTGCATTTATTATTGAAAATAAATTGTTTTGGTGGGAGGATGAATCTTTGTTTTTCTTAAAGTTGATTTTTTTAATAGCGAGATTTAATATCATTAATAATTTGAAAATCAAACTATATCTTAGTAGTCAGAATGAAGAAAAATACAACAAACTCAATGAGATATTTCAATTCAAACCCTAACCTCAGTTTCAGTATTTCTAACTCGAGGAAGTAGAAGTCCGGCCACGCTGACAACGTCTTTGTGAAGCAGATCTTCCCTGGAGTCCAGATCCTCCATTGCTGATGTCACTTCCTGTGAAGACAGGGTACCAATTCTTGTTGTTATGTTTCCCTTCTGGGGACAGGAAACAGCAGGGGTATAGATTCTACAAACAGCCAGTACATGCATAAAATCAAAGTGAAAATTTTGTTCTCTTACATATTACTAAAACATTCTGAAAACTTTTTTTTTAATTATTTGTTAACTTTAAGAAAAATTTTTTAACATACACCAGTTTATTTATCAAACTTAACTATCCCTTCATTGTAAAACACTAAACAGCTGCTATCAAACAATAAATATGCTTTAAACCCATCTTTATTACATTCAACTTCAAGCATCAAATTGAATTGTATCAAAATCAAACATTTTAATCCTCAGAATTCTGCACACCTAGCTATCTCCGAGTCAAGGTCAGTATTCTCCATGGTTACGACCCCCAGCTGCCCCCCTCCCCGGTCCTTCCTGCTGTGTTTCTTCTTCTTCCTGTGGGACTCCCCACTCTCTATCTGTGCCTTGGTTGCCCTTGACAACAGAATTAACTGTAGCAGGTCCTTCTTCTGTTTCCCTGACAACCGCACGGCTTCCCCAAGGGCACCAAGAATATTCCTACATCATATCATTACACTTCAGTTAGTTTGAAACTATATTTTTGTTAGACAAGCACAATGCTTTTTTCCTAAACATGTAAAAATTACTGCAATATTTAACTTTGACTCTTTGCAGCATTTCATTGAAAAATATATTTTTAAAACAGCAAGATGCTGGATTAAAACATATTCTTTTCAATTTTTCAACCTTGAAACTCATTATGCTTATCAATGGAAAACTGGTGCAGAGATAAATTTGCAAAAAAGCTATAAATCTTTTATAATAAATTCTTCAGTACTATTCACCATAGTGCCTCCGTTCCTAGCTTTCCTTTTTCTTGTTTCATAAACTCCAACAGAGAATGTAGGTCAAAGGGAATGCTGGGAAGTCTTCTTGTCAAGGTCAAGGTTGCTTTAGATAGGTCAAGAACAAACTGTAAAAGAATTTGGCAATTTGAAAATGTTGAAAAAGCTGTTTTTTGAGTTTAAGTTAGTAACACTACTTTTTTCAATTTGATAACCAGCACTTTAAATCAAACATACCTGGGTTTCAAAATGATCATGTAGATGAAAGAAACTGTCACATGACCTCACAAAACTGTCCACAAACCTGCCACATAAAATGACACATGAACTATATATTTACTTGGATTCCTAGTATTAACATTATGGGATAGACAGTAATGGTTGCCACATTGTCTGTAGAAAGTAAACTCTAAGTATTTGGCAAGTAAAAAATATATAAAATATGATTGTTCAATGACAATAAAGCAAATAATACACATATCATTGTCCCAAATTCTATTTTGAGGTATTGATATAAAAATAATAATTTGAAAATTGTGCTGAATGAAAAGCATTGTGATCCAGTTGAACATTTTTTCTTATAATTACTTGTATGTGAAAACGAATCCCATACCCTAATATATACGGACACATCTCCAGAATCCTGGCCAGGGCCACACAGTACACCTGCTGTTTATCTTTCTGCGACGTCTCGTTCTGTATCTCACCGATGACATCTCGAGCTCGATATACCAGATCCAGGACATTCCTTCTGCAGCTGTTACATATCTTCTCCACGTGTTGTGAGTCTGTCAGTAATTTTCCCAGCTTCTGTAGGGCCTAGAAGATTGATGACAATCAGACATAGTGTTTGTTTACTTAGTACTATGCTAATTTATCATTCACTTCAGAAATATATTGCATAGCTTCGATTTCAAATTCTTGTCTTAACTTTAACATGTTAGATACATGTATAATTAAATATTATTTTACATAAATTTGCAAATGTTTTCCCTTATATAACACTATTTTAACAAGGCGTTTTTACATCTCCGTAAAACAAGTTGGTCATGTGACCATAAATTGATTGTTCAGTAATAATCGATCTACGTAATTTGATAGTGACGTCATTAGCGATTGACATTATAAAAACATTCAATTTATACCGTTGAGTTTTGAAGAAAAAACGTTATGGGTTTTAAACTTCAGTTTAGTACGTTAGTATTTATAATAAATAAGTCACAAATATAAATATAAGTAATAAGCATGATAAGGTATCATTTTTTTTAGTTTTATCGGGATGTAAAACAGGTTGGCACATGAGATTTGATCAGGTGACCAATCCATTTTACATCCCAATAAAACTCAAAAAATGATACCTTATTTCCTAATTAAATCATAAAATTTAAATCACACCTCTGTCAACATGGTCAAACAAAATTGAGTTTAAATCTCATGATTTTCTGAAAAGTAAAAAGTAAACATAAAGTCAAAAGTAAATGAAAGCTGAAAAAGTTCTATGGAAATGCGTTTGTATTTCTATAAGAAGAGCTACCGAGAGAGCCCAGAACGCTTGTCTGTCAAGCGTTAGGTTACAAAAAGTATGATACTTTCATAAAACTACAAGTTGTCTTTATGCTAGATTTTATACACATATCATCAATATTGTCAACTAGTAGCTGCAGTGTTTTCCTTTTATGTCAAAGTAAAGGGCTAGAGATCAGTTGTAAAAGTCTAGGGTATGAGGTTTATAAACAAAATCTCTGTGGACCTTAAAACAGATTGTTATTTCAAAGCGGCATTTTTGTCAATTGAAGTGGTCAATTTGGCCGGTTGCCGGTTCTTAGGGAAAACACTGAGCTGTTTTCAGTTTATGGTCTTAAGGCCCGTTCTGACACGTACTTTATAAAAAAATATTTCCATTTTTTAATTTTTTTTTCTCTGTGATAACTGTTTGAAAGTTGTGGGAATTTATTTCTTGATAAACAGTCAGGGGCATAACTTAAACAAGTTATTTTCAAAAATAACTCATATGAGCTATTTTACATTATTTCACATACACAATTTTTTTTTAAAAAAATAACTGAAATAAGTTATTTTTATGTCCTACTTGGACATTGATTTCTTGGAAATTTCATGTTTCCTGCCAATTTGCATTGCATTTTGGGATTCCATTATGTAATACTAGATGGAGTTCACCGACTCCAATGGAGAATTGGTGAGGAGGTGGAGATAAACAGCATTTTACTCCTTATTTTGTGGTTTTATCCACATGGTGTATATGTCCAATTTAAATCATTAAATAAAAAAACTTCTCCCCACTTTTCCCAAGACTTTGAACACTTTTTCTGCATTGATCAAGGTATATATTTAGTCATACATTTGTTTTTGTCTTGGTGCACGAGCAAAATCCTTTGGTGCACGGGGTGTGAAGTTAGGGAGGAATAACACAAAATAACTTAAATAAGTTATTTATTTATTGAAGCTATTTTGGAAAAATAACGTGTTTGAGTTATTAAGGTTGGGAAAAAGTAGGTCATAGCAAAGAGATGTAACTCAATGAGACAAAATAATAACTCATTTGAGTTATTTTTGAAAATAACTTGTTTAAGTTATGCCCCTGACAGATAATTCTGCCAGAATATAAATAAGGCAGGTCGAGAGGTCAGCAGCTAAGGAGGCCTAATTCGCATGCAAATCTCGTGCGCATCTGTCTCTGTGTCTGACGCTAAGGAGGCCAAATATGCATGTAAATCTCGTGCAGCTGCCTTTGTGTTTGACGTAAGTTTGCGAGGGCTATTGAAATTGGCATGGAAGATTTCATGTAATTTAAATCTATTAGTCTACATTTTTAATGTCTAAGTCTACAATTTTATTTCACAATGAAATGGAAATATAAGGAATCACTGCCTAGTTTGGAGAGTATGCCAAGGACATCAACAATAGTGGGAAACATGGGATAATTTTAGCATAACGGCCTTCGTCAGTTATGCAAATTATCCCAGGTTTCCAACTATTGTTGATGCCTTGGCATATTCTCAAAACTAGACAGTGATTCCTTAAGAAATTCTACCGTGTTTGTGTCCTTGTTTTGATCTGCTGTTGGTAATTCCTTTAGTCTACTAAATTTCTTCATTATCTGAAAGTACAAAATATTTCTTGTGATGAAAGTGGAAGTAAATTGAAACAAGAGAATAAACATTTTTTATTCTACTATATTAAAATCAACATCAACTATCACATGTTAACATTAAACCTGCAAAATTGAGTTAATTCGTTCATATCTGCAAGACTGCATACCGGTACTTTACTTTTAATTATCAGATCAAACCCAAAGATTATTTCCATACCGACGTCCCAAAGTAGCTATTTTTTTCTCACTTTTTGTATCATCTGCATTTTGCAGGTTGGGACCAACACCCAAATGGGATATAATAGTCCGTTTGGGATATTATATCCCAAATGGGCTATAAATTTATAGTGCAAAAATTGAAAAAAATTATTTTGGCAATATATTTCATAAATCCGCATCAGAACACATAGAAAGGAATAACTTTTGGTTGACAAGTTTCTCTTCAACCCTACAGTTTGTAAGATTGATCCCCAAGAAGTTAAGGAACTTCCGAGGGATCAATCTCCTAAACAATGGGCATACAGGAAAATTTGTCAACCAAAAGTTATTCCTTTTTAAGTGTCCTAATGCGGATTTATGATATTATATTGTCAAAATAAAAATTCTTAATTTTTGCTCTGTAAATTAATAGCCCATTTGGGATATTATATCCCAAATGGGCTATTATATCCCATTTGGGCGATTGGTTCCAACCTGTTTTGTGGCCAAATGACCAAACGGCACAACATAGTGAAAACCATGTATTTTGATAGTCACGCTAATGATGAATAAGACGAAATTTGGCCAAAAAATGATTACTTCATGATTCCACAATTTTACATTGGTTTCTCTGCAAAATTGATAAAAAACGAAGTAATCAATTTTTGGCCAAATTTTTGTCATATCCATCCTATGACTCGTATGAGGACGACTGTGTCGCCTGTTTAATAGTAGTTAGAATAATCTAACTGTGTCTCGGTACAGGCCCTCAAACCGGGTCCGTAGGACAATATCATTTTAACGATAGAACATTCTATCTAGTTTAATAGCTGTTGATCCAAACCATGCAAACATACCCTAAATGTATCATCGATGTTTTTTTAAACTATGTAGTTTATCTGATCTTTCTATAAGTCTGCACAGCACACTAAAACATATTCCAGATTCACATGTTTATGTCAATATTCCCTGAGGTTTTTCCCACGTGTGTATTGCAAGAATATAAATGCCGGAACCGGAACGTTATGTGTTTTATTCCGGATACAATAAATGAATTCGGTGATGTGTTCTCTTCTCTTTTGATTTCTTAAGGGCACCTGTCCTATCTGTCGTACAATTTTAACAAAAATGTTAAACCATCAATTGACAGAAATCACCCAAACAGTAACATTTATGATTGTTGACATAGTCAAAATAATGCTAAAATTTTTTATATTTTTTTTAAACCTGAATTCAGCACGAGGGGATATAGCTCAGTGGTAGAGCATTCGACTGCAGATCGAGAGGTCCCCGGTTCGGACCCGGGTGTCCCCTAATTTTTATTTTTATTTTTTTTTTTCATTTTCTCTCCATCTGATTCAGCATGTTACAGTGTATCTGTGTAGAGATCAAAAACGATATCAGAATATCATACCCACACCTAGCCACTATCCCTCTAAGTCATGACACAGGTGCTTGGGGATCCGCATGTGCCTTCCTATGATGAAAATTGATACCCCAAGGGTTCTTTGACTTTTATTGAAAAAAAAAATTCCCTCACATATTCATTATACAGTTTCATAAGGTATAACTACTAAAAAAAAACTAAATAGTCTTTTATAAAAAATAAATACATAAATACTCTCTATATAATGTTACAAAGATCGAGCTAGAGAACGACTGCGTTTTTTTTTTTTTTTTTTTTTTTTTTTTTTTTAATAGCAGGGATCTATATACGTTACTTACTATCATACTAGAAGATATTCCTGTAATACCAGGCACGTAGCATCGTTTTCGAAAGTGGGGGGGGGGGGGGCAACCAGAGAAAAATTTTGTTTACTTACCTGAAAAAGTTGACTAGCAAAAAAAAAAAAAAAAAAAAAAAAAAACGGAAAATTAAAAGTTGCCAAACTCAAAAATCCTACTTCGTGGTGGTGGTGGTGGTGGTGGTGGGGGGGGGGGGGGAGGGGGGTAATGGCCAACTTTTTCAAAGCCAAGTGACTTTCACTTCCAATTTTTTCCCTACCTTTCCTTCGTATCACTATACTACGGTTAAAAGTGGGGGGGGGGGCAACCATCCTCCCAATGAACAATTACTATAGTAAAGGTAATGTTTAATGTTGGGGAAAAAAGTGGGGGGGGGGGGCAGGCCCCCCCCCCCCCCCCCCCCCCCCCCTGTTGCTACGTCCCTGAATAAAATAATTGTGGATATGTCATGGGAAGTTGTTACCGTCCCCATGGATCTGTGAGTCATGACTGTTTGTTTTTTTCCTCGGGGAGGTTCCATACGGTTACATGTACTGCATGATGACTTTAAACTAATACTATGCATGATTTCTCAAGAATAAGTGAAATTCTAATTATTGTTGAACATATATAGGCCTATAATTATATATGTAATGACAAATTTGTCACGTTTTAATATAATTAATTTGGCTTATAATTCAAAACTTTAAAATATATTTTCCTTTTAAACTTTTATTATTTCATCAAAGTGTTTAACAATAAAACAAACCATGCAACATATGAATAGATATTAAACATAATGGTCTTGGATAAGGACAGCACTGACAGGTTATCAAAATATCATTCAATGTTTACTAAAAGGGCCTCTACTTGAACAAAGTTGAAAACCCATTATGAAAGAATACATGATTTGATTTGAACATATTTCATTATATACATGTACATAAACGGATTAGGCAGCAGGCATAGCATATATATAAACCCTCTCCATAGGTTTTGTTTGTTTTGAACGTAGTTTATTGATATCAATCAAAAGGATTGGAAACAAGTTCTAAATGACTTAGTGAATTCCTCTCCTTATATAATACAATATGTTGACCATTCAAAAAGAAAAAAAAATAATACAATCGATACATAATAAATAGATACAATATAATGTAATACATCATTTAGAGAATCTACATTTTTCGTCAATAAATTTATGAACAGCAGCAGAATTACTGGTATTTATCTGTAAAGGCAAATTAACATCACCACATAATAATACATTATAATATCAATAGAAACCAAATCAAGCATGAACAAATGATTAAAAATAGTATTTCTATAGCATTGGAATAATTTGTGCATGCAAAAAAGAAATGATACACATCTTTATTTTTTCCACATAAACATAATGGACTACTTACAATATTTTGTTTATATAGATCATGGTTTATAGTATACAGTAATGTCTTAACTTGGTATGAATGATATTTGTGTATCGTTTGCCAAAAGAAAAGTATGGTGGTGGAATATCAATTTTTGTTGTCAAGTTTTTTCTAAATGTTTTGACTGAAACGGCTTCTCTCGTATCTGTTTTTAATAAATTCCATTGTTTTGCAGCGTCAGGTACGAATGAGTTTCTAAATAGTTCTAATCTACACCTAGGAACAACGAAATCTTGTTTGTTACGGGTATTATATGTGATACATGTTCACGCTTATTGGGGACAATATCTTTCAAATATTCCGGTGCTCGTCCCGTGCGAATTTTGTACAAAGTAGTCATTTTAGCAATATATCGTCTGTTTTTTGAAGTTTCCCATCCAGTTTCAGAATAAAGTGCATCTCTAGACATAAGTAAAGGTTAATTACATATAGGCGTCGGAAGCAAATTGGAAGTCGGGGGGGGGGGGGCAAGGTATATATATTTAATGAATAGGGGGGGGGGGGGGCTAAAGAATACTTAGTGCCAGGTTTGGGTCAAAGTGACCGAATGTAGATGAAATTGTTTAAATTTTCATTCGTTGTCTTATGAATAACGTAATATACATGTGTAACCACAAACCCCACTGGACCACTGGATCCGCCTTTGGATACCACAGAACCAGGAAGGTGATTGCGCAGAATTGCCCACTATTTTGTGTTTTATAACCATGGTACGTATAAACATTCTAGAACTAAGGCAATCGTATTATGCATAAACTAGCTATCAAAATAATTCGTAAAGTACATGCATATTTTTTTTTGTACAATAATGTAAATAACAATAATACATATTCCTTATAGGTTTAAATTTTGAAAACATTTTTACTTTCGTTTTTAATATGTGTACGAAAATTGCAAGGTTAAAAATGCATGTTTAGATAAATATTTTTATTATAGATTATATCTATGCATGTAACCGTATTTCATTTCAATAGTTTTGCCTTTAATAGGGTGAAATTAAAAAAAAAAGGAGAAGAAAAAGAACTTTCGTTTTCTATATATACTTTTTTACAGTGTGCATTTGTTGTATTATTTTTTTTTTTATTTTTAATGCAGTATTCTATTTTGATTCAAAACAAAATCTATACTTCTTTATTAGTCATAGAAGCATGAAAACCCGATAAGTCGTCCATCTTCCTTAAAAAAGAGGGAAAAAAACTATATAGTGTATAGTATTTACATATAAACGAAAAGTAAGACTTGTAACATTAATCATGATTAACAGAAAAATGCTATGTTAAAAATATTTGACATAACACCTATTCTCACATAATCCGTCCACATGCAGCCTGACTTTTATGAAAAAAAAATTTAAGTCATTATTTTTGGGGAAAGTCGGTGTTTTTAAGCAAACAAAACATTGGAGAATTATTTTTTTTTTTAAATCAGAACTCAACCATGCATGATAACAAAAATACTCAATAAGTTATATAGGTAGGGTATTTTCCTTTGTAAATTTACGTTATTGTCTGAGGTCGATTTGACTCCCTCTAAAAGTCTTTTTATTGCCAAAATGAATATTAAATTTTATCTGGGTTTTTTAAAACTATGTCTGTACTAAAAAAATATATCAACAATTTTGTTTTTGTACTAGTGTTTTTCTCTTATATAATTTGTAATTAACAAATGCTGTTTGCTTTAATCTTAATTTTAAACTGGAATAATTCTGTTCTTTTTCGCTAAAAAAAATTTTAAACTGAATTTCTGTGCGACTTAATTTTATGGTTTTGAATCCTGAAGAGAAAAGGATTTTAAAATTTACTTTGGTAAGAAACTGTGAAAATTCTACATCATTTCTCCTAAAGAAATATATTGATAACCTAAATTACAATTTCATTGCTATTCAAACCAAAAATTAATATTTTCTCGAATTTTTTTTCCATCCATCTAAATGACATACAGTATTTTCATACACCCATTAAATACCACAAATACTGATTATTGTTCATCTTTTTGAGAGATTCACAGTTAGATATAATGATAACGTAAGATCTGCTGTAAAATTTATTTGTTCTTTTATTTTTCTAGTTAAGTCTATCCCTATATATTTTATCTTCTTTTACTCCCTATATGTTTTTTTTTTCTTCTTTTGACTTTACCATCTCTGTTGAACGAAGTTTATGAAATATAATTGCAGAGAAACCATTCATCAGATTTTTTATTGTTCAAATCTTGACTTCTGAGTGGTAGATTAGGACTGCTTGGGCAGTCAGAACTTTACGTATAGGACATATGAATTTTTAATTAAAAAAAAAACTCTGATGAAAAACAGGAAGGGCTACCTGTGAGCTTTATTAGTAGACAATTATTGTTTTCTTTGTCATATAGATTTTTGGAAAATGCTAAAAAAGAATCTTTCACACAAGAGGGTTGTCCCAAATTTCTATACAGGCGTTGTTTTGTAGGATCCCGATGTCATATATTAATGAAACTCTTTACATAGATTAAGCTACCACTAACTAAAAAAATATGGACAAATGTGGAGTATCTACACAATTTAACCCTATTTAAATCATACAGTTCATTGGCTGGTGTAGAAGCTGGAACAGTTCCAAAAAGGTTGCGACTAAAATCGATACTGTTACAGCATTATAATTATACTAGTATTTAAAATCCAGGACATATACTCTGTGACGTTTTATATATACTGGTTGAAATCCGATATTTTGAAAAATTGCGGTTTCGTTAACGTTGGCACAGACGGCGCGCTAAACTGTGATCAAGTGTTTTGATCCTCTGTCTCATACATGCATATACTTCGTTATTTTTTTGATTAATTAAAGAATTTCTTAATTTGGAAATTGCATCATGTTGTAAATTTTTAATTTATATTGGGAGGGTTGGGGGTGGGGTGTAAATGCAAAATGTACAACATGATAAAATTTACTACCCCTTGTAAATTCAATATTTACAACATAATAATTGGAATATTTTCTCCAAAAATTTGGACATTTGTATTTTTTGACGTTGTAAATTGCCCCGGGTGTTAGAGAACGATGTCATTTCAAATGTTATCACTCAAATTGTTTTGATGTAAACATGATAAAACTTCGTAATATATCTGCACGTTTTATCCACCCAAGTTTTATAAAGCCAAATTAATTTCTTTTAAAAATATGAACTCAGTCTACTAAATTTTAGGACGACCCTCGTACTTATAGCAAATTTTGATAAAATTATTTTCAAACCAAAATATCATTAAAACCTTTAATATTGAATTTTTATTCCTGTTTCTGAATTTGTTCTTTTTTGAGGTCCAAATTTTTATGAACTCGTGATTTACGAAACTAAATTCTTATAATCGAGAAAATATTAAGAAAACTTTCGCTTAGATATATATTTTATTACTCCTTATTCCTTTCTCTTCCCTCTTTTTTCAGTTGTCTTCTAGATGTTACCGACACCGCTTTATCCACTTATTTGCTGTTGTTCTTTACTTTTTTCAAGTGGTATGTATACCTTTTTTATGTCAATCAAAAGTAACATTACTAGCCAGGTATAAACACCTCATATTCCATCCCTCATCTCAAGTACACGTACGCACCCGTTCCACCCCTCCCCCTTTACACACCCACCCATCCACACACCCACCCACCCACTCATCGACTCACAACATCACACATCCAAACTTTGGATTTAATCTTTTTAGGATACTTATCTCAATCAATAAGTACTTGAAGGGATATGAAAATTTCTGTCATGTTTTCAATCATCTTTCAGGCACACTTTTTACGAAGTACAATGCAGATAAGTTAACAGGATAACCCCCCCCCCACACACACACACACAAACACACCCTCCCACACACAAATGAATAAAATCTAAAATCTTAAAACACAAGCGGTTATATATATGGACTTGTATCAAAATCTCAAAGATGAAAAATGTATAACAAGTTAAAAAAAAGTATAGGTCATGCTGCAAAGTCAATATCACTACAGGAAAAAATAATGGTAAGGAAGGTACAAAATGGATTGCATACTTACAGGAAATGCTTAAGTAGAATAGACAACGATCAATAACTTGAACATGTAATGGATAGTTCTTTTAATATGTCATTTTGATGCATCCAAGTGAACTTATAATAAAAGACACTTCAGAGTGCTTTATATTTGGATAGTTTACATAGAAAAAGTAAATTAAAGACATTTATGTAGATTTCTCAAAGGACCTTTTGATTTTAAATTTCGGTTTTCCGAAAGGAGCCTATTATCATCACTCAAGTGTAATCCTTTAAATTGATTTATTCATTACCAGTATGCTAATGAATGCATTAGCTATTGATTGTAGTGTTCTTCATAATTCTTTTCATGTTTTTTTTTCTGTTTTTATCTACAGATGCCATCTCTACAAGACAGCTGCATACCATCGATTTCGACCGTGCATAACGTTAGCCACTGCCCTACATCCAAACAAGAATGGGATGTAGCAGCTACAAATAAAAATTGTCAAAATTCCGTCAAACAGAACTGTTCCGTCCCCGAGTTATTTAAATACCACTGCCTGCTTAGAAGTGATGAAAGTACCTTAGTAGAAGTATGTGCACCAGAATGGAAACTAAACGGTAATAAATCCCGCATTAATTCGGATAATCAATTCAATCAATATCATTCCCCTTTGCTGGTTCTGTTTTATGACCTAACAATAAATAAATTGGTGATATGTTGTTTTTACTCTATGATGATTGAACTTATTTGGTGAATATTGGCACTAGCTGGTTAGACAAATGGACGAGCTTATAAACTTAAAGTAATTTAATTCCCTGACCCATATATTAGATATAAATGACTTTCCTTAGATAAGGCAAAATGAATGAGACATTTTCAACATTGATATATAAAGTAAAACAATATCATTTAGTTGTTGAAATAAGCTTCATTTCTTATAATTTGATTTCAGTGTAGACAATGAAACAATTTTTTTCAGTTTTCCTCCGGAAAAAAAGCTTCAAATTTAGCACATCTTAAAAATGAAATAAAAAAAGTGAAGCGTTTTTGACCTATAACTCATTGTGGCGTAGGCAAGTTACATGCCTTGTGTATGTTATACAAAATAGATTAAGGGGGATGTACAAGCCATATTGGATCTAGTCTGGTGTAAACTAAGAAACACCAAGAATGCGCTAAATACTCTACTAAACTAGCTCAAATTTACTCAAAGTGCTAATGCACTAATTACCTACTGTTAGAGGCCAAAATTAGTAAATAATTAAGTTTATTTTGTCTTAATTAGAAGAAAATTAATCATGTTAGAACTGCGCAGCTACAGCATTCATGAGATGAAAAATGCATTGAAAATGGAGTTAGTTTGATTCATTGATAACATGGCTACAACCATTTGTTTCGTTTTTTTCTTGTCATTATCCATAATTCTTGAAAATTTGATTTTTCATATGGGAGTCTTCCTGAGGCCATGTGTTTATTTCGTCCGCCATTCCTCTGTCACACAGAGTTCGAATAACAATGATTTTAGAATAAATGCGACCATAATAACATCAAGACAAGAAATTACTAAGTAATAATCATTAGGTTATATTACTAACTACTTTTATTTGTTGCATCGCATCGTCTGATTAATGAGAAAACGCGATTTTAACCTCACTCCAGCAAATCGGGAAAAACTGTTCTGTTTACAACTCGAAATTCCTCGTTAATATTATTCCACTAAAGCACATGGTTGGCATGTGCATATATCTGCTGTGGATAGATCCGTTTATTACCATGATTATATTTAATTTTTATGGAACAAGTCTTGATAATTTGTTGGTTTCTTTAAAACTCAAGAAAAAAAAGATAAAAATGTCCTAAACATAAGTGTTTACTGTGGGTCTTTTTTCTGTGGCGAAAGAAATTATTTTCAAATGGGGCACTGCAAGGAGGATGCTTGGCATTTAATTTGAAAATGTTAAACAATATGCAGTGCATGAAAAATAAATTGTAATTACATGTCTTACATTCGAAAAGTTGGTGTATATGTCTATTTTGTTTAGAAGTTAGATAGAAAAAATAGGCAGTTATAGGATTTCCTTTAGGCACCTCACATAAATAGCTAGAATGTTTGCAATGACCCACACATTGTATGGGGTCATGTTTGGACACAAAAACGCATCATGTCTCATTATGTTGAAAACGTTGTAAGCTCTCGCTCATTGAACATACGAGGCTTGATAAAATATAATGAGTTGTTTCTATGAAATTTAGAAGCGAGCACAAGGTCCATTGCTTATGCTATGTCTATCATCGCAAAAAAAAGTGAGTGCTAACCCCCCCCCCCCCCCCCCCCCGCCCTGAAAATCCTATGTTTGTTTTTCAAAATAGTGTCAAAGATTAAAAAAATTGCATTACTAAGTATGTGATGGAACATGTACTAGCCTTATAAGACCACTTCTTATAGAAATATTTGGTTGCCCTCTCTCCCGATCTACTGCCTAGAAATGGCCCGACTCATTTTTTTAACATCCTATTACACGATATTTTTTTTTCTTTTTCTTCCCTCAACAATTCTGTTTAAATTTTAAGGATATTTTTTCTCACCTATAAATACGGACCCAATAATTTTTCCCTGAGTTGGGAGGACCACCAAACATCATTTTAAAGATGTTTATATGTTGATTTTTTTCTCTTTACTTTGTACAATTGTAATTTTGAAAATATGGGCAAATAGAAAAAAAAATTATTCATTAAATCTCCTAACCCACTCTGAATGATTTCATGCCTTTTCAACTGTTGCTCCTCTGTAATGAAAATTGTAAATGAATGTTTTTTTTGACACAGTATACGAGGGGTGATCAAAAAATATTTCCATTTCTAATTTTTTTCTCTGTGATAACTGTTTGAAAGTTGGGGGAATTTATTTCTTGATAATTATTGCCTGAATGTAGATTAGGCAGGTCGAGAGGTCAGCAGCTAAGAAGGCCTAATACGCATGCAAATCTCGTGCGCATCTGTCTCTGTGTCTGACGCTAAGGAGGCCAAATATGCATGTAAATCTCCTGCGGCTGCCTTTGTGTTTGACGTCAGTGTGCGAGGACTATTGAAATTGGCATGGAAGTCCTCGTGTAATTTAAATCTATTACCCCCGGTAGTCAACATTTTTAATGTCTAAGTCTACAATTTTATTTCACAATGAAATGGAAAATATAAGGAATCACTATCTAGTTTTGAAAGTATGCCAGGGACATCAACAATAGTGGGAAACATGGGATAATTTTAGCATAACAGGCTTCGCCCGTTATGCAAATTATCCCATGTTTCCCACTATTGTTGATGCCCTGGCATACTCTCAAAACTAGACAGTGATTCCTTAAGTAAACAATATCTTAGGTATTTGATATTTATATTATTGTTGAAATATTCAAGTATTTTTCAAAGTGTAAAATTTTAATTGAAGGTCTTTGATAGCATATTGCTTTATTAAAAACACATCCCTTTTCTAACTTGCTTTCACCGGGCAACATAACAAGTATCATATTTAACCATCTGCCTTCCTTCACTAAAACGATATCCAATCATTGATTGAAATTATAGGAAGCCATTTAATAAACTGTGAACAAATTCTTATACGCTACTTCAAAGGCATTTCTAAGATATACATGTGCCATAAATATTATAGTCGTTTGTTGAACGAGTTCCACTGAGACAACCATTTTTCGTCAAAAGTACCTGAATAATGACGTCATTTTCAGATTGTGAAATCACAAACAAGGAGCAAAACTTCAGCATATGCTATTTATATATAGAACTTGTGTTTGGCTATCTAATCTGAATTGTGGTTTTGTAGATATAGATATATTTCGCGAACTTTTTGATAACGCTTCGTACTAGTGGGTACTAAGACAAGGTCATTCGTATCAATTTTATGTGTCTAATGTTTTTGTGTTTTATTGGTGATAATTAAAATTTTAATAGATAATATAATTTATCTGTGGCAAACTTACAAACTCTTAATTTTTAACTTTGATGATGCTCATTTTTCCTTACCTGGAATCAAAGAGTTTAAATTTTTTTCATATCAATACGTAAACTATTTAACAACTGTTCGATAATAATAATAAATAAATTACTTCAACCCACACTATAACACCTTTCCTCTTTTAAAAGTGTTCATATTATTTGAAATATTTTGCAATTGTAATTCTCTTCTACATTTAAAGATTGTTATGCCCCTCCATATTAAGAAGAGGTCTGGAAAACACGATTCTGTGCTAAAAATAGACCACGTGCTGCTATCCATGAACTACTTTCATGGTTCTTTACACTCTTTTTGAAGACAACGGTACCTTGTTTTGAACTTGAAATTATCATTTAAAAGTGCAAAATTTAGACATTTTCTCAACAAATGGTTGTAGAGAGAACATTAATGCACAGTTTGCATATTTTTTTTGGATTTTTTAAGGCTCTGCTGAATTCTGTAGCTGCGCAGTTCTAAGGAGCATATCAAAAACATTTTTCTGCAAAAGTATAGATTATATATGCACAACATGCATTCGGTTATGCATATTTATTGTATCTTTATCAAAAAGACTTAAAATTTGATCAAAATATAATGTATTTTAGCCATTTGAAGAAATGTTTACATTTTGCTCTCACTGCACTAAAAGTGGCCGTACATCCCCCTTAAATCTTTTACCCTATCAATAAGGATATGGAGATAACGAACAGTATTCAATCTTAAAGTCCAGAAAACAATACAACTATAAGGAGCAGAGCAAACACGGACCCCCGAGACTTCAGAGGTGGGATTGTTAATTTATCAAAAGACCTAGCAGGCTACAGAATATTACTAGATTTTGCCCCCAAGCAGACGAGGATAGTGCCATACATGTTAACCTATTGTGATGAAAAATAGGGAGATTCAGACCCCAAAAGCGGTAGCATTACGCGCGTGTTGTTTTACGCTTGGATTATCGATATCTTTCATGTAATATACATGTATATTATAAGACTTAAATGAAATCAGGTACCTACACTAAATAATCTTAAATATCAACAGCAAAGAAGAAGACAGAAACACCTTAAGTTGGACATAAATTGTACAAATTCAAATATTTTTCATGCTCATCATTTTGCTTGGATTGGCTGCTTTACTTAGCCTTTTGAAGAGTGATCTTTGCTGATATAGCCTAGAAGCAATAATTCTGAATGTTCATTCAGTTTTAAACAAAACAAATGATGACATGGTTTAATCTACATCTAAAACAAGTTCCTATCTTTCGTTTTATAACTTATAAATCAGATTTCCCGCGATGATCGAAAACGAAAGTAGAGATGTGCCACATGGCTTGGTCAATCGAGTGATTTCTATTGACTTTATTGATAAAGTTGTGAGCTTCTGTGTTTTTAAAGACGATGTCAAATGTTTTCATCTAATTCTTAGAAGCTGTATCTCCTTTTTCATGGCAGGGATGTTGATTAATTTATCGTAACCAATGTAATCACTGGTAGTCTTGTGTTGTTTTCGTTGTCAAATCCGTGCTTGAAATCTATATACAAAAAAAAGCGCGGTGCGTCGGTTTACCCAAAAGGACCCAAAAGGAACCCAAAAGGACCCAAAATGAAATTAAGAACGACCCAAAGGGACTTGAAATAAAGAGATTAAATGGATATATAATGAATACTTTCATATTTTATTAAAACTAAAACTCTTTTTTTGAGGGTAAAGTGCGTGTTTGGGTTGAGGTGGGAGCCCCCCCCCCCATCCCCCACCCCCACCCATCGCCGATATCATATGCCTAGAACATGTCATTAAATAAACTTATTTCTTTATTTATCAAATATCATATAATAAGATATAATAAAACAGAAGGAGAAATAGAATACTGTAAACCAACTTTTATTCGCGTGCGAGAAATTTTCGCGAAGTTCGCGAGAGCTTCGCCTTCGCGAATATTTCTCGCCGCGAACAGGCTCTTAAAATGTATTTGTCTATTATAAACAGATCCAAAAAGGATTGATCGCGAAAATAAATCGTCGCGAACTAGTTTATCTCTTTTAAATCGCGAAATAAGGTCGTCGCGAATAAAAGTTTGTTTACAGTAATACAGTGCACTTTGTTAAATTCAGCTAAAAGAAATCAAAGCATATCTGACCAGATTTAATGATTGATGTGTTATAAAAGTCGTATGTTATTTCTTTAAGAAAAGTTGCAACAATATATATATATGGGTCATTTTCAAAAAAAGTCTATTTTTTAAATGACATATTTTTGAAAAATGAAAGTGGTTTTACTGTGATTTTTTCAACTTTATTTGAATAATATAGTAATAAACTACTAAAATCCACTGCATTGCATAAAAGAAAATATTTCTTTTCAAAAATATTGACATTTTATCTTAGTCATTTAAATTTTAATGTCCTTCCTGTTACTTTCATAAAAAGAGCTGTAAAACTTTATTTTAAAATTTTCATCAAATAATCTTTTGTATATCGTCAAAAAATTAAAAAAAATTATCATTGCATGCCAAGATGTTTGACATTCATCTAATATATGAGCGTTTAAAAGCATGTCAAACTACCATATACCAAACAGAAGCAAAATCTATGGGTTTTTCTTCACGAAAAGCCTTATTGCGGAATGTTTATATGCTATAGTTGAAAAAGAATTCTTGTACATTATTGTTGTGATAAGAATAAACAGTTACAGAAAGTTATATAAACAGGTGCTCTGCCAAAGCAATTTAAACTAGGAAAATATACTGGTAACAGTAAGGACTCAGGTAACAGGAAGGACAAAACAGTAACAGGATGGGCAACACAGTGTAACAGGATGGACAATGAAATCTACATTTTAAATAAAAATTGACTTTTTTTTTTAACTTTATCGGTTAGGAAAAGATAAAAATAAATGTAGAATAAAAACATGATTTTGTCAAATCTGGCAAATTCGAGACAATAAAATTAAGACATTTATGTCCATCCTGTTACGAAATTTAATTGTAAAGTGCTATTAAAATATTTATCACTTCAATTTTTGTTTATTAAAGGTACTCTATGCTGTTGCAAAACTAAGAATTTTTCATAATTTTAGGAAAAACAAATGATAAAACTTAAATCGGTATATAAATACCAGGATAATTTGTCCCTCCTGTTACAATTTCTGTCCATTCTGTTACAAGAGTGCATGTTTAAGTAGTAATGGCACTATTTGAAGCACTAACATATTTCAATATGATTTACGAAGTTTTTTAACATGTGTTATTAAACTTATATTACTTAGAAAAATAAAAGTAATTGTTTTTATTGTGAAAACTCAAGATATGAAGTCCAGTTTTCCTTACTGTTACCATATTAATGGTAACAGGAATGACAGTAACAGGATGGATGTTTCTCATATAAATCACCCGTTAATTAGTATAACGTACTCTTTTTGCATCATCGAGACATTGAAACAATTTCTTTGTAGCTTAGTTAATCTAATTGTTTTAGCAGAATAAACAATTTAAAGAGTACTTGCATATTAAGAAGGTAACAGATAGGACATATTTTCATTATACTCTACCAATAAGACAAACGTATCGACCTTTGAACCCTTTCTTTACTCACTTTCAAATCATGGCGCTCATAAACTTGAGACAACAGAAAATGATGATATACTGTGGATCATGAAAACAGTTCCTAGGAAAGTGAGATAACTTTTATTTTAACATTTTCTTTTTGGTAACAGAAATGACAAAACTGGAGGGACATGTCACTTCCTGAATGTTAAATGCACAATACTAGTATTTAGTGGGCGGCATAAGTAAAACAATCATATTAAATTAATCTGTAAATAAATTCAATTAATATGAGGTGCAAAATTTGTACATATCTTCACATGGTAATATTTTCCCTATCATTTAAATAAGCACGTTATAAAATTTTTGTTAATGTGACATGGTTTATTTACTGTTAAATTTTACTCAGAATGCATAGAATATTTTTATAAAACACCAGGGAGATGATCATAAAATAACTTATAAGCTGTATGACCATGTATATTAACCAACGGGAAAAAAACTTTCGCTCTAAAAATTGTTTTTCCTATTTTTCTGATCAAAAGACAAAAAAGTGGACTTTTTTTGAAAATGACCCATGATATAAATGTATGTTTTTGCCAATTGTTAGGTAAATTTATAATATAATATTCATAATTTAATTCAAATTATTAATTTTCAATGTATTATAATATATTAATTCGAGTCCTTTTGATTTCCTTTAGGGTCCTTTTGGGTTCCTTTTGGGTCCTTTTGGGTAAATCGACGCACCCAAAAAAGCGTTTGTATGATTCCGAGTCAAATCACCCGATATCAAGCGAGATTTTATGAGAGTGGCTTCAAAAATGGATACCCAAGCGAACCAAAAATACTTTTGCAGCTTTTGTAGAAAGCGGTAGATTTCTGAATTAAATCGGTAGGTGGGAGATGGAGTGAAAAAGCGGTAGACTCCCGCCTAAATCGGGAGAGTTTTAAACATGTATGATAATGCACGTTTTACAATGTGCCAAGAATTTTCCCGCTACATCTTAAAGAAAATGTAGTGGCGGATCTAGAGGGAGTTTAGTTTTTTCCTCTAAGAGAGAGTAAGGAGCCCCACATATTTGTTGGGTTTTATTAAATTAAAACTACACTGTATTTCTAGTTGTAGATTAACTTTTAATGTAAATGCCTCTTAATTATACAGGCCCACGGTTTGTTGACGCAGAGGACCAGGGTTACTTTGCTTATATACATTACGTAAGGTGTCCAGTCAACTCGTACATAGACCGAGTCGTACACAAACCGACTCGTACACAAAAAGTCAACTCGTACACAAATCAGAAGTCAGCTCGTACACAAATCAGAAGTCAACTCGTACACAACGTTATATTTACAATAGTTAGGAATTATTTTTATACAAATAATGTATAATCTAGAAAAAATGAAATAAGGACAAAAAGAAGTGTTTGATGTTTAGATTTTTTCATGAATACTTTAGTGGTTTAACATTTTAAAACGACCGTCCATGGCTTCTCTTATTGGGAATACATGTGTATAAACAATTATAATAATTGTTAAACCAACACAAGCGCGGCGGTTTCTTGGATCTTTGACGAACGCTAATTACAAAGTGCTCCTAATTTGGTGTAAATTCCCCATGGTGTCAGAGAAGTGTTTATCCTGTCGTAAAATTGTCTCTTAAAAAACTTTTTTATTTATTTTTTATTTATTTTTTATTTAATTTTTTTGCAATTGTATAAAATGATATACCATTTTGGCATAAAAATCTTACGATGTATTTTGATCGTGTTTATACTATCTACATTAAATAAAGGCATGCGTTATGGTGCCATAAAATTCCTAAATTTCTTAACTGCAAGTAATATGTGGATATAAATAAAAGCTGAAAACTAATTTTAAAATGTAAAATTCACAATTAAATCTACAGAATAAAAAAAACGGACTTCTAATTTATGTATCAAATAAATATAAATCAGTGGCAAAAAGATTAAAATGTACAAAAAACTTTGTGTACGAGTTAACTCCTCATTTTTTTTTTTCAAACTGAGGAAAACTTTACATAAATTACATAGGAAAACCTATGAACAAATGACATTAGTTTGTGTACGAGTTGACTTTTGATTTGTGTACGAGTTGACTTTTGATTTGTGTACGAGTTGACTTTTTGTGTACGACTCGGTTTGTGTACGAGACGGTTTGTGTACGAGTTGACTGTAAATCACATGTAATACTGAACATGCATTATATAATTAAGAAAATCATGCAATGTCGTGCACAAGCGATTAATGTCACGAGGATATATAATAACAGATAAATATAAGATATTTTAAAACAGATCACCATTTCAGTCTTTAGTTGCTTCATAAAAGGAACAATGAATTCGTTTGCGGCCGATTTTTGACGCTTGCGTCAATATATGTTTCTGGTTTACAAACTTTGATGAAAAAAGAATATCAGCAGTGTCCTTTATCTAAAGTCATTATTTCGTACATTTTACAGTCGATTCAATGACCTTGTCATCGAATACAATTTAACATTGAGTCAAATGTTGGCTGAAGTTTTTAATAGCAATTGTTAGTCTATTATTTATGAACTGAATTGACTACAGACTGCTCCTATTCTATATTGTTTTTTGGACTTTGATCATGAATACTGTTCGCTATCTCCATATGTTTCATTGACCAGACGACAACGTAGTTTTTTGATATTGATGCTCGCATTTGGGACTTTTTGAAACATTCTCGTATACACATTGCAAATTCAATTTTTAGTGAAAAATAGATATTTTGTGCTTTAATTTTCTATATTTTTAGTAGTATATATTATGATTGCTTGTTTATCAGTTTTATAAAAGAAAATTTTTTGATGTTTTCTAGGCTTTTGCCCATCATTCAAAATTCAGGATGGCTCCATTCTCCATAATTTTAAAAGAGACTGTTCAAAGTACAAGCAAAACAAATGTCCAGGACAGTACAGTTCAACTGAAGTTTACAAATGTACGTAACTTCTAAAATGGATCAAACACTATCGAAAATAGGAAATATATGCTTGCAATGAGGATTTTTCAGGGAAAAAAATAATGCTAAGTGTCATAACAATATTTCGCTTGAGTTTCACGTGAAATCATGGAATATGCATAAAAAAAATCTTCCATTAGGGCATTTTTGCACGAGACTGCATCTGCATGCAAAAAATGAAGAAAAATATATATTCCCTGCATTAACCAGATCCAGTACAATTTAGAGCTCTACTGGTCAACGAGCAGAAGAGCTCCTGCGATAGTAGGGTGTCCGTCTGTCCGTCCGTCTGTCTTTCCTTCTGTCTGTAAACAATTTTTCAAAATGCTAATCCTTCTACAGTTTTAATTCAGTATGATTTGGCACAAAAGTAGACTACGCTTTGATACATAATATAGTGCATCGGTTTCTATTTCCATGAATGTCTTGCTATGGTTACTAAGATTGGAAATTTCTTAAAATTCCTTTAAAACGCTACGCCTTCTAAGTTTTAATCTGATTTCAATATAATGTGGCACATACGTAGACTACATTAAGATACATTATTTCAAATATTGTTGTCTGTTGCAAAATTTCCCATCCAAGTGCTACTTTTCCTTTGCTAAACGTACAGACCAGTACAGCTACAGTCTCATCAGAGACTTCTAGTTTTGATATCTTTTGTGCGGGAGAAAAATGAAGCCCTGAAGTTGATAAAACCGAAACAAACTTGCCTTCGTCATATGTTTTTTTAGAACTAAAATGTTTATTAATAAATGGTCAAAAATGATTATTGGATAACCTCTCAAAAGTTTGTTTTAAATTAAAATCGTACTCCTAATATTGTCTATATACGAGGGTTGTTCGAAAAGTTCGTGGACGATGCCCATCTTCGTTATATTACTCACTGGAAATTCAAAACAAGCACAGATGTTTTCAGTAAAACCGTTTCTTCACAGGTCATCCTCAGCCGATACAGAGTCCCTGTCACTCAAATATTGCATGTACTATTTGTACATACATGCACAACTCGCTTGTGACATAGTTTCTTGATTCCTTTAACATTCTATGAGTTTATTCAGGATTTTTCCTGAGAAAAACACAAAATTGCTTCGGTACCTGCTGCTCCGTGACATTCTAAAACGTCAACATTTTTTTCGTTTTCAATAAGGACAACTTTATTAATATCTTCTCAAGTTGATTTCTTTTCAACAAAGCAAAATATAAAACCATCATTTGGTACAGGTATCGATGTAACAATTTTTAAATTGAATTTCTAGGTAGTTTTTCGTTTTTCCTCCAGTTTACAGAGAATATGACTATAGACATTATTTATTGTATTGTCTGTAACTGACTAAATTTTGACCTGCTCCGCGATCCGATTTTTGCATTTTTAAAATCTGGATAAGTTTTGAATTAATCGTAATATGTTGTCAAAATTAATACATATATCATTTGAATGTATTGTTAAAATATTTCTACCAAATTTGGATAACATATGACGTCAAATAAAAAAGATATGGAAATTGTCCACGAACTTTTCGAACAACCCTCGTACATGTATGGCGTGTAAAGCAAACTTTAATCCTAAAAATAGTTTATTTGGTTCAACCACGTTGTCAAGACCAATTTATCATAGAATTGTTTAATATTATAGTTTTCAAACAAGAATGCTGCATGATCAACACTGTAGGCAATATATTGCAATTATTGTTAATATTTTTTTTTTTATGCTGACATTATAAACTGTCCATTAGGATGATATAATTCGAAATTTTCTCTTTTTTCTACTACGTTAAAGTTCAGGATTGTCTTGAATTGCAACAATAAAGTTCCTTTGTTTATTTGATTTGTATCATTTCCATAAACAAACTCATTTTACCCATTCAAATAAACTGATAACCATAAAGGTTCGTATTTTTATGAAACATAATTTATATATTCTTTCTAGTTCCACAATGTTACACTTTACTACCATCTTCTACGTCTCTTTTGACAACATTACAAACAATCTATTCAACCGCACCTCCAAATGTAGAAAGTAGGCAGACATCAGAATCATTTTAATATAAATCCAACGTCAATGAAAGAAGATCAATATGAACAACATTCAGAGCCTTTTTGGTAAGTATTTTGAAAAGTCTAATGATAGATGGTAAAAACTACATCTTTAAGAATGTTTAAATAGGGTAAACTATTAACTATATTTTTCTAATCCTCGTATTTAGGGTTGTTCCTGTGGCAGTTTTGTCCATCATCATTGTATTGATGATTGTTGCATTTGTGCTGATTATCAAGTACAAGGAAAAATTCAAATGTAAGTTCATGAACATGAGGTTAATAAATTGAACACAAAATTCAGCCACTTTATTATCTGACATATTTTAATTTTAGTTTCAATGTATTTTCATAAAAAATAGAAGAAGACATTATGCTAAAAAAAAAAAAAAATAAAGACCCTATTATAAACATAAACACAGTCTCAACTGATTTATTTAAACCAATTATAAGGAATATTATTAGATCAACTTGCCAAACCAGTTTAAAATTAAAGATTTACTCAATAAATAATGACTTTTATAGATCGTTTAAAGTCATCATTCCGTAAGTTCTATGGTAGATACAATGACCTTGTCAGCAAATACAATTTAACATTGAGTCAAATGCTGACTGACGTTTTTCATACCAATTGTTAGTCCATTATTTATACACTGAATTGACGACGGATTATTAGTTATTTCCTGATCATGACAAGGAGCACACGGGGGGTGTGACCGGTCGGCAGGGGATACTCACTCCTCCATGGCACCTGATCTCACCTCTGATGTTTCGGGGGTCCGTGTTTGCTCTGCTCTTATTTTGTATTGTTTTATGGACTTTGAGATTGAATACTGTTCGTTATTTCCATATCCTTCATGCAAATCTCTGCACTGAAAATTCTTTAAAAACAGAAAACAACTAGAGAAATAGTAAATTAGAATTTTTTATTTTTTTTTCAAATGATATGATATCTCAATAAAATCAAGGCGAATTTGTTTCTCAAAAACCGCGTTTAGTTTTGAACTAGTTTTGTAAACTCTTCATTTGTTCCATAAACTAGATTATTAAGGTCAAGATCTAGTAAAGGTGTCTACAGATTTATAAGATTTGAGAAATAAATTCCTTTATTGATGCTTTACAACTTCAGCTTGGTCAAATAAGGTGTTTCGGGGCACAAATTGAAGTTAACACGATAAAAAAACTGTACTTTAATCTGTCCTTTTCAATGAAAAATTAAGAAAACCAGTCGACACAGGAAATGTATCCAGATTGCCTACAGTCTCTCAGAAAACGGTAATTAGTATGTTCGTGGCCTCTTCTTTAAATCAATATTAAATTTAATATAGGTATCCGGTTTACTTTTCATACGATTTTAAATTTAATGTCATGAAAATACCCTATTTTCTACATAAATCTGTTACAGATAAAAAGTACGGGAAAAAGAAAGTTGAAATTGATTATGACGTCATAATGGATCTAGCACCAAGAAATTAGTCTAAAGTTATTTACTAGATCTTGACCTTAAACTAGTTTTAACCCAGAAGCGGTTTTACATTTGTTTGGGCTGTAACTGAAACCAGCCAAACCAGGTGAGCGATGATGGTGGTTTATTCGGTTTACGAAAGAGCGGGAAGTATTCCAGTAAGTCGGTGAAGAAAGATTCTGACTATTTTAATAAAGAAAAAAGTTATAAATAATAGTTTTTTTCGAGGACAAACAACTCTTTTGAATAAAATGCCACACTCAGATATCACATTTGATGTTTTATGTATAAGATTTCAGAGAATAGATAGAGGCTGCATATTGAAACTCGAGTAAGTTAAGGCTGGATACAGGCTTTTCTATGCAAATGAGCTCATGAAAATGCATAATTTGTGTAATTTATACACAGAGAATGTTCTAGCTTATTTTCTTCAACATACATAGTTCACAAAGCATGATAAAGCAATTAATTGCACATTATGACGTCATATTATGACGTCATTGATCTTTCCCATTCAAAGTAATAAACACATCAACAACAAAAAAAAAACACCGGCACAAGGGCATATCCTATATAGTTTTTAATACATTAATAAATATTATAAAGAATGTTAAATGAAAATTTATAAAATTGCTACACAAATTCTAGGCGCTTTCGTACTTGATAAAAAATACAGGAAACTTACACCGGACAGTGAATTTTTACCCTGTTTCAACTTAAAACTATGTTTTACAGTGTGACCGTTTGGGCGAGCGTAGTTGTACCATAAAACACTTAAAATTGATCAGCCACTTCAAACTTTCAACATCAAGCCGCACGAGACATCTCGACTAGCTGTGACGTCAAACGACGTCACGGAACTCGTCGGAGCTTACGGAGACAACCGAGCATCTGGTTAAAACGACTAGTGCAATTTCGGTCGAAAAAAAAACACTGTAGAGTAATTTTTTGTTTCTTTGAAAGATTTCTACAAACTGAAACCTTTTGTGCTTTACATTAATATGTTGATGGTGCGACCGTTAGAGCAAGCGCAAACTCTTCTGTTGTTTTGATTTAGATCGGGCTCGTCAAACCGCACGTGCATTTGGTGCGTCTAGACTCTGACGTCACATGACGTCGTATGTAAGTTGCAATACCTAGAAAAAGCCTGCATGAACAGTGCTGAAAGTTAATGAAGAACGTTTCGTTTTCTATTTACAATATATCTTAAATATATACCCATTAAATAAAGGCGAGTAAAACTTTTTGTTGAACATTTGCCGTTATTCTCGCGAGAACGTAGCTAAAAACAAGTGATGCATTGTGGGTCAAAATTACGGCATCAAAAAATTCTATCGAATGAATGTGCAGTATTCCGAATTTTCTCTTCGCACAGGCGTTGCTTTAAGAGCTCGCAGTGACGAGCGTCGCTTCGCGACGCTCGCTGCGCTCGCTATTATTTATTTATTTATTTTTCGTCCAGATGGCATTGTGTAGTGAAGGAATTTTGGGAATGTTTCACAACTAAATTTGCTTGACGTGTGTACAGATTTCATTCCGAATTTCCTCTGTTCTTACACGTTAGTCTATTGAGCTCGCTTCGCGTGCGACGCTCGCTATTAAAATACTCAGTAAAAAATTGCACTGTCGACATTTATGCAGCAATATCATAAAACCTTCTAATAATACATTGTTCCTGAAGAACAAAGCCGAGTATGCCCTTGCGCCGAAGCTATTTTGTTGATATTTCTTATAAACTTGTGTAGTACAGGGCTATGACGTCATCATGTGCACATGCACATGCTAGGGCATGTCGTGGATACCAAGTTTGTATGAGAAAATAAGTTTTAACTTTTTCTACGAAGTAAATTCAGCCTTTATGCGATTTAATTAGTTAATTGCACAAAAGCTCTATACGTTGCCTTAACTTACTTGCGAATAATGTTGTTTGCTCAATAATGAGAAGTCTGGAAAATGTTAAATTTTCCTTTTCAAAATAAATCATTCGGACAAACTTCAACATGCATGGTAAATTGTAGAACATACTGTAAATAAAAGACAGCTTAAATATTGGAAATCTAAAACGTAATTATAAATATCCGGGTGTTTATCTTTCCATCAAATACAATGTATGTAGAAATTGTTAATTTGCTTAATCTTTGAGGCATTAAAAATATAAATACTGCACTTTAACTGTACTCAAAGGAAAAAAGAAACGCAGGGTAATCTTTATAGGTGAATTACATTTATTTTTCTGTTAGTTTCATTCAGCATTTCTATCTATTTTTAAAAAAATCATCTTTCAAAAAGATATAATCAAAATCTCAAAATTTGATTTTGTTTAATGATTAATGAGTTATTGAAGCTCATTTGACGATACCCCCCAAAAGTGAGAAACGAAAAACTCTCATTATCTTCAATGTCTCTTCCGCGCATCTGTCGGAGCCTTGTTTCTCCTTGCATGGAATTCATCAGAGTGTTCATCTTTCAAACTCTAGCTATATTGGGCATGGATAACCGCGCCAAAAATTCGTCAAACGATGCGGGCATGCGCCAATGAGAGCTACACAACAGTAAGCTGATCGGCTCAAAAAATAAATTGCGGAATTGTTTTCTTTCATTTTTAGTGTTAATATAATGATTATTATATTCTACTGTAAAAAAGGTGGTTTTTGTGGTAGAAGTTTGTGCTTCATTTGCTTCATTGACTCTGAAGTGAAAATGTTTTCCATTTTAGCAGATATATATTCCCCAGAACACAAAATCAATTAAATAATTGAAAGAAGATGATTATAAGGCACATTTAATCAAAGTCTATTAAACAACCTCTTAGTAAAACAAACATGATATGTTGCTGAAGATTAAAAATATTGAACATTTGTTTCCAGGTGAAAATAATGAATTAGAAGAAGAAACAGGGAAACCTCTTACAGGTAAATATATTCAGTAAAATAAACGGAGCACAAAAATAGTTTTAAATGTTCAAGGCCATGACAAAGTCTATAGAATTACATGTTTTAATATGTTGACGGTGCGACCGTTATGGCGAGCGCAGATATTTATTTTGTTATAATTAAGATCGGGTTCGTCAAACTGCACGTGGCATTTGGTGCGTCTAGACTCTGACGTCACATGACGTCAAATGTAAGTTACATTTGAAAAAAGGCCTGAACAGTGCTGAAAGTAAATGCAGAACGTTTTGTTTACTATTTATCTTCAATATGTGTATCCATTAAATCAGGACATGTTTACTTTTAGTTGAACTTTTGCTGATATTCTCGTGAGAAAATAGCTGTAACAAGTGATGCATTGTGGGTTCAAATTATTGCGTCAAAACATTCTTTCGAATCAATGTCCAGTAGTTCGAATTTTATCTTCGCACAGGGGTTGCTTTAAGAGCTCGCAGTGACGAGCGTCGTAGCCTGGTATTTCATGGATTCGTGGTACTTACCGATTTGTAATCAAATAAAATCGATTATCAAAACTTTCAGTGTACTTTTATTGTGATTTAATAAAAGTAGGGTCGAATCTCTTGTTTAGTAAAAAATGGTGTAATTTCATGACTTATCCGTGTCAAAATTCACCTCTAAATGTGTGGTGTTTACACCACTGTAGAAAAATCAAGCGTCTCATTAATTCGTATTACGTCATCAAAATCTCAGTGAATGGTATGACATGCTATTTTTGGCACAAAGACTTTAATAAAAAGATAAAGAATATTTGCAGAAATCGACGTTTTATTCCATAAATTATTTAGTTTATTGCAAATACCTTTGTATAATTATCTCCAAAGATAATTTCAGAAAATAATACATGACCCGCAAAACATGTTTTGAAAAGATTTTGTTTAAATTTATAATTAACATTTAAATATCTAAATTAATATTTATAAAGTTAAAATTTGATTTAATATGGAATTTATTTGTATTTTAATTCCTGATGCAAAAAGAGAGAAAAATAATTTAATTTGAAGGACGAATATCTTATAGTTTTTACAGCACTTGTTATTTGGCTGCTGGTTATAATGAATAAAAAACACTGATTTTTAACTCTAGCAACTTTCCATCTTTATTTTATGCCCAGCAACATCACTTGATAAACAGTCAATCATGCAGACGAAATCTGGAAATTCATTTGAAATCAATTTACATATAATTTCGTACCCGCTTAGCTATTTTTAGGAAAACAGGTATGTCATCCAAAAGCGATTAATAAGGATGTAAGCGTAATTTGTATATTTTTGCATTACCAGTGGCGGATTTAAGGGGGGGGGGGGCGCACCCGGTGCGCGACCCCCTAAAATTGTCATAGTTAGCGTAAATCAAATATGTCTACTTGATAGACCCCATTTTTACCCTACAAAATCTCTAGAATCCAGGAGCTACCCACTGGGGGCCTCAAGGCGGCCCCCAAACCCCTTGCCTTATTTTGGCGCCCCCTCTAACTCCAAATTCTGGATCCGCGACTGATTACGTATCGAATTTTCCGTCATTTTAGTTGAATTATGTCCCTTTGCTCACATCAGGAACTGTACTTTCGATTTCTAAAAATAAATTTCCTGGAATAGTGCTTTACGCGTGCGCAATGACAGAAAAAGAAAACAAAACGAATCAATTGGTGCCACGAATTGATGAGAAACAACCATAATATTTGAGTGCGTTTTAGCCCAATTACTATAAATCACTAATACAATTTTGATCTGAAATAATCTTAATCCTGTGATTTAAAACACGTTTCATTTAGACATGCATTGAAGAAGAGATATTGTATTATTCAATATTGAAAGAAAATTAAAATAAGGCGCATTTTTAGGTCACCTGAGTAAACTCAGGTGACCTATTGCTATCTGTTTTCGTCCGTCGTCGTGTGTCGTGCGTCGTCCGTTAACATTTGAACATTTTCAGATTCTTCTCTGCAACCACTGAACCAATTTCAACCAAATTTGGCACAAAGCATCTATGGGTGAAGGGAAACAAAAATTTTGAATTTCATGATCCCTGCCCCCCTGGGGCCTGAGGGGTGGGGCCAAAACCACTAAAATTGATGCAATCTTTAAAAATCTTCTTCTTTACTCCTGGACATCAAGCAGTCAAACTGTTTGCATGATTGTAATCAGCAATGAGTCCTCTACCAAAATTATGAAATTCATGGCCCTGGGGTCAGGGGTTCTAGTGCTAGGGCGGGGCTAAATAAGTAGGTAGTGAAAATGCATTATTTCTTTGAAAATCTTCTTCTCTGCTCCTGGGTATTAAATAAACCAACTAAGTACATAGTTATGATGAGCAAGAGTGCCTCTATCAAAATTGTGAATTTTATGGCCCCAGGGTCAGGGGGTTCTGGTGTGAGGGCGGGGCTCTATTGATTATATAGTGAAAATACATGAATTCTTTGAAAATCTTCTTCTCTGCTCCTGGGTATTAAATAAACTAACTAAGTACATAGTTATGATGAGCAAGAGTGCCTCTACCAAAATTGTGAATTTTATGGCCCCAGGGTCAAGGGTTCTTGTTTTAGGGTGGGGCTCTAATGATTATATAGTGAAATGCATGAATTCTTTGAACATCTTATCCTTTGCTCCTGGTTGATATACTAATGATCTAATTACATATTTAAGGCCAGGATTTATTTTATTTTCAGTTTTACAAACCCTCTGCTCAAGGTTTTTAATTTTCAGAAAAAAATTAAACATTTTTTTCTTTCCGATGTCAAATTTGAGTCGGGATCGAGATTTCAAATTTACAAACTCGCACTTCCGGTTTTAAGATGAAACGGCTGGTAAATAAAGGGTGCAAAACACAGTTTTATGTATGACGTTATCAGGACGTTACTTGGTGAGGGACAAGCAAAACTGACCCCTATAAAAAAATAAAATGGAGGCTTGTTACATAGACTTCTGCATATCAATGGAAAGATAAAATTGTGAATTTTGTAAATATCCAACTATGATACATTCATCAATTACTACTAGGGGGTATTTGACACCTGAAATATGGGGGATATTGGGTTGTTTATGCATCCATTTTCAGTGCACCTATGCATTTTTAACCCCCCTGCTCAACAAAAACAGAAAAAATCAGACAAAATAAGTTGTATGCATTTCACAGAACAAGTCCTAAGGTTTTCTTTTAGTGTGCTTTTAGGGTACATTTTCCACCTCTTGAAAGAGCTACATTACCTGCTAATTGACTCATGCAATTCTGCACATGTGAAAACTGGATGTTTTGGGAGTTATCTCCCCCTATTAAAAAGTCTCACAATTTTTTTTTTCTAAAAATGAATGCACATTTTTTTCTTTAAATATTAAGATAAGACTCTACTTTATGCGAATAAGAACAAAAAAGATGCAGTTTTTATCTAGACTCCTATAAATAGCAGGAAAATCCCTACCCAGCATGCTTCTCTCTGGGAAAACCCCCCTGGATTTTATACGAAACTGTGTTTAGCTACCAAAGCTAGATCTGAGATGAGAAGATAGCTTGGTTTAGTGTAAAATTAATCGATACGAGTGCCATTCAAAACGTTTCACCCGTTCAAAGGACAAATAAAATGCTGACGACTTTGTTGCACAATGACATGCTGGTGAGATAATTATATATTCGTTTCAAAAGTATCTGTAAATTATTGTCCTCCCCCAGGTTTTAAACTATTGCATATTGCCAGCGACATTGTTTAGGTCTCTGTTATAGCTTACAGTCTAAGCATCATTCATCAGAAAAGGGTTGCTTATGCATCAGATGTAATGAATAAAACTATGGGAGAAGTTAAGTCCATTTGAGGAAGAAATAAACAATAATCTAAAGAAATAAAAAAAAATCAACTTTTAAAAGGCAAGAATATACAAATATATACAGGCATGTAGTATCATTTGTATCAGCCAGAAAAATTATTTTACACTTAATTGAAAAAATGTTCACCCTACTCCCCAATACTCCCTGTCTGTTTTACTTGTTTTATGATGGTTAGGAATTGTAATTTTAGGCATCAAGTAAATTTTAGAACAATGTCTACACAGTCACCTAACACATATTTAAAAAATGAAGATATATTGAAAGACTTTTAAAGAATTGATTTTTTAAAATATATTTTGACCAACATCACAAAATTTATATAACTGGCCCAAACTGGCAGATGATGAAATAAGCAATTAAATGTTCTACTTTCCTATTTGTAAGCATTATGTGTCCAGTGGTAAGGAACCTATTAGAATAGCGTAAAAAGAATGTACAAATGTTAATAATTGATTTTTCAATTTTTTTTTTATTTCCTTCTCCTTCAGGACTTTTTTATTCTCATGTTCATAACTAAACCTAAACATTAAAAAAAATGCTGGTCTTAAAATGAAGAAAGGGGGCTCATTCAAAATAGATAATTTCAGGGCCGCTGGGTCAGGGGTACCAGGGGGGTACTTTGACTAAAAATAAATTAATGCTTTGAAATCTGCCCTTTGATAAGCAATGGTGCCTCCTTCAATTTGTGAATTTCATGGCTTTTGGATTAAAACACGGACCAAATACAATCGCTGGAAAGTTGTTACATGATACTTATGTGACCTATAAGGCCCGTGGGCCTCTTGTTTCATAAAGCCTATTTAATTAACAACCTTGTAGAGAAATAAATATGGTATGTATATGCATGTGTATATATAAGAATTAAAAATATTGAACTTTGTTTCTAGGTGAAAATAATGAAAAAGAAGATGAACCAGAACAAGGGATACCTCTTACAGGTTAAATGGAATCATATGTCAATTTTGAATATTTTTGATATTCCCAACATTCAGAATGAATTTGATCCTTACAAAAAATATGTAGCGGGTTCCAGTAAATTTTCAACAAAGACTCTTTCTTAACTCCTCAGTAAAATTTCAAAAAAGTGAAGAAGAAAGTGTAGGAATACTAGCTGTTCTATGTATATTCAAAAAGTAGTGTAAATCAGATAAAGATACTCAAAAGTCTAAAGAAAATTAGAAATGACGACATAAGAATATTCAGCATGAAATATTTAGACTTTATGAGACTTTAGAACTTTATATAAAACCTTTTCCACGATAAATCAAAGTCCGCACTTTTTAAAAATCATTGACAGGTGCTTCTTGAATAAAACGTGAACCCCTAAATGTATGCTTGGATTGGTTTAAAGATATCTACATGTATGTGGGTTTTTGGGACAAGGTCCTCATTTCTATTGGAATTCCCAATCCTTCCTGGTATAAGCAGACCCATTTTTGTATTGATATGAAGCAGAAATTGTCCAAATTCGTAGACATAAAAAGAAGAAAACACTTCCTCTGGCATTCAACACTTAAGTATATCGACGACGTATTGTCAGTTAACAAGATTATTCCCTTTCTTATGTCGATAAGATATATACAACCGATTAGCTTGAAATAAAAGATACCACAGAGTCGGATGCATCTGTTTCATATTTAAATATTTTACTTAATAGACGTTAATGGTAATCTAACAACCAAGCTATATGAAAAACAAGATGATTTTAACTTATTTAATATGCAGTATTTCACCTTCATCATATAAACCTACATCCAGGCCTAGGGTTTTTATGTCTCAGTTGATTTTATATGCAAGTGCTGGTTCTACGTTTTAGCATTTTCTAAAACTATGTAAAATTTTTACAAACAAGTTGATGAAACATGAATATCAGCAGTCTCGTTTAAAGTTATCATTTTGCAAGTTCTACGGTTGATGCAATGACTTTGTATTCAATACAATGCCTGGTATGATGCTTACTGACGTTTTTCATACTAATTGTTAGGCCATTATAAACGTACGAAATTGTCTTCGTTTTTTTCTCTTATGTTTAAATCATGATAGAAGGGCACAACCTGACCAGTCGGCAGGGGATACTCACTCCTCCATGGCACCTGATCCCACCTCTGATGTTTCTGAGGTCCGTGCTTCTTCCGCTCATATTTTGCATGTTTTATGGGCTTTTGATCTTGAAAACTGTTCGTCATCTTCATAATTTTTATCTCAGTATATTTCACCCTAAGATTGATTGAAATTTAAGGGAATACATAAGTACAGTATACAATTTTTAAGCCATAAAAAGATAGGGAAAATTCAAGATTCAACATGTGAATGCGTTTTATATCATTTTATATCATGTGCTATAAATGCAATCATAAAAATCGTTCATCTTAAATGATATTCAACTTATATTAAGCTCACCTGAGCCGAACGCTCAAGTGAGCTTTTCTGATCACATTTTGTCCGTCGTCCGTCCGTCTGTCCGTCCGTCCATCTATCCGTCTGTAAACTTTTCACATTTTCACTTCTTCTCAAGAGCAAATGGGCCAATTTTAACCAAACTTGGTACAAAGCATCCTTCGGTAAAGGGAAGTTTAAATTGTTAAAGTGAAGGGTCAAGTCTCCTTACAAGGGGAGATAATCAAGAAAAGACAAAAATAGGGTGGGGTCATTAAAAATCTTCTTCTCAAGAACCACCGGGCCTCAAAAGCTGAAACTTATATGGAATCATCCTGGGGTAGTGTAGATATTAAATTCTTAATATCATGACCCCCGGGGGTAGGGCATGGCTGCAATAGGGAATACAAATTTTGCATAGAAATATATAGAACAAATCTTTAAAAATCTTTTTCTAAAAAACACTGGACCAGGAAAGCTGAAAATTATGTGAAAGCATTCTGGGGTAGTGTAGATATTAAATTGTTAAGATAATGACCCTTGAGATTAGGGCAGGGCCACATGCAATAGGGAATCCAAGTTTTACATGGAAATATATAGAACAAATCTTTAAAAATCTTCTTCTCAAGAACCACTGGGCCAGGTAGGCTGAAACTTATACAGAAGAATGCCTGGGTAGTGTAAATATTAAATTGTTAAAATCGTGACCCCTGGGGGTAGGGCGGGGCCACAATAGGGAATCCAAGTTTTACAGAGAAATATATAGAACAAAACTTTAAAAAAATCTTCTTTTCAAGAACCACTAATCCAGAAAAGCTAAACGTATGTGGAAGCATCCTGGGGTAGCGTAGATTTTAAATTGTTAAAATCATGATCCCCAGGGGTAGGGCGGGGCGACAATAGGGAATCCATGTTATACATAGAAATATATAGAACAAATCTTTAAAAGTCTTCTCAAGAACCACTGGGCCAGGGAAGCTGAAACTTATGTGGAAGCATTCTTGCATAGTATAGATATTAAATTGTTAAAATCATGACCCCAAGGTGTAGGGCGGGGCGACAATAGGGAATCCATGTTTTACATAGAAATATATAGAACAAATCTTTAGAAGTCTTCTCAAGAACTGCTGGGCCAGGGAAGCTGAAACTTATGTGGAAGCATCCTTGAATAGTGTAGATATCAAATTGTTAAAATCATGACCCCCAGGGGTAGGGCGGGGCCACAATAGGGAATCCAAGTTTTACATAGAAAAATATAGAACAAAATTTTAAAAATCTCCTTCTCAGGAACCACTGAGCCAGGAAAGCTAAAACTTATATGGAAGCATCCTGGGGTAGTGTAGATATTAAATTGTTAAAATCATGACCCCCGGTATTAGGGCAGGGCCACAATAAGAATCCAAGTTTTACATAGAAATATATAGAACAAATCTTAAAAAAATCTTTTTCTCAAGATCCACTGGGACAGGAAAGCTGAAATTTATGTGGAAGCATTCTGGGATAGTGTAGATATCAAATTGTTAAAATCCTGACACTCGGGGTTAGTGCGGGGCCACGATAGAGAATCCAAGTTTAACATAGAAATATACAGAACAAATCTTTAAAAACCTTCTTCTCTAGAACCTCTGAGCCAGGAAAGCTGAAACTTAATTGGTAGCATTCCTGGGTAGTGTAGATATTAAATTGTTAAAATCATGACCCCCAGGGGTAGGGTGGCACTACAATAGGGAATCCAAGTTTTAGATAGAAATTTATAGAACAAAATTTTAAAAATCTTCTTCTCAAGAACCACTGGGCCAGAAAAGCTGAAACTTATGTGGAAAGATCCTTTGGTAGTGTAGATATTAAATTGTTTAAATCATGACCCCGGGGGGTAGGGCGGGGCCACAATAGGGAATCCATGTTTTACATAGAGATATATAGAACAAAATTTTAAAAATCTTCTTCTCAAGAACCACTGAGCCAGGAATGCTGAAACTTAAATGGAAGCATCCTGGGGTAGTGTAGATATTAAATTGTTTAAATCATGACGCCTGGGGGAGGGCGGGGCCACAATAGGGAATCCAAGTTTTACATTGAAATATATAGAACAAAATTTTAAAAATCTTCTACTCAAAAACCACAGGGCCAGAAAAGCTAAAACTTATATGGAAGCATTCTTATGTAGTGTAAATTTTGACTGTTTTGACATTTTGCATAATCTACTCATAATTTGGGTTATTTATATATGTATGTATATAACAAAAATAATCTTAATTCCTCAGTCTATGAACTTGATGGCTGGCGTTATCCTATAATATATTGACTATTCTTTATTTTCTAATTTACTTTTTTTAATACATGCTTAGCGCTTTAATGATTTTATAAAATCAAATAAGGCCTCGTAAAAAGGTACATTTATTTTAAATTATAATAATAAATGTTTCTGTTGATCTTGCTTGAAGGGAAATATCCAACAAAGATTATTCTTCACAACTTTAGCTCACCTCAAGTGAGCTTTTCTGATCACATTTTATCAGTCCGTCTGTAAAATGCTTTAAAAATTATCCTCTCAAGAATTGCAAAGCTATAATTGCTAACATACTGAAAGGAAAAAAGAAACGCAGGGTAAACTTTATAGGTGAATAACATTTATTTTTCTGTTAGTTTCATTGAGCATTCCTATCTATTTTTTTAAACCATCTTTCAAATAGATATAATCAAAATCCCATATGATTTTGTTTAATGACTAATGAGTTATTGAAGCTCATATGACGATACCTATGGCACGCAAAATTCACAAAAATGAGATAAACCTAGTTTCACAAATGATAAACTAGGTTTATCGACTGTAAACTATAGTTTACAAACCGTAAACTATAGTGAACGATTCGTTAAGTATAGTAAACGATTCGTTAAATATAGTTTTCATCTGTAAAACTATATTTAACGGTTGTTAACTATAATTTATGAATGAAAATCTAAGTTTATCTGTCTGTAATAAAACGTTAACAATAGATTGTGTTGATAAACATAGATTCACGGCTGTAAACTATAATTTACGATCGTTAACTATAGTTTAGAATTGTTAATCATAGTTTCACAAATCGTGAATATATTTTTATCAGATCGTTAACTATAGTTAACGGTTTGTAAACTATAGTTTACAAATCGTGAAGCTGCATCTATCAAATAATCTATGTTTTGCAATCGTAAATGATAGTTTTCGTTGTTAAGTATAGTTTACGGTTGTGAAACATAGATTATCGGGTTAACTATAGTTTACAGATGTAAAGTTTAGATTAACGTTGTTAACTATAGTTTACAGGCCGTAAACTATAGTTTATTACCGATAAACCTAGCTTATCGATTGTGAAACTATGATTACCAGTATCTCATTTTTGTGAATTTGGTGTGCAATAGATACCCCACAAAAGTGAAAACCGAAAATTTTATTATCTTCCATGTCTCTTCCGAGTATCTGTCGGAGACTTCTTTCGACTTGCATGGAATTCATCAGAATTTTTATCTTTCAAACCCTAGCTATATTGGGCATGAATAACCGCGCCAAAAATAAGTCAAACGACGCACGTATGCGCCAGTGAAAAGTACGCAACAGTAAGCTGATCGGCTAAAACAAAAAAATTTTGGAATTTTTTCTTTCATTTTTCGTGTAGATGTAATGATTATTATAGTCTACTGTAAAAAAAGGTGGTTTTTGTTGTAGTAAGGTGGTGATTTTAGAGATGGCAGGACGACTAACCCGCTCGTAACATGACTCTGTTTCGCGTTAACGTCATCGTCACGGTTGATTAAAAACATATTCAAACCCTCTCTGACAACGGGTTAGAAGTTTTATGGGGGAAAATTTTCAAGAAGCTGCTTCGTTACCTGTTGCCTTTTTTATTATAAAATTATTAATTTGGCAATTTCGAAAACCAGACCCCATGGAACTTCCGTAAAATGTACCAAGATTACTAGAAATTCACATCGTTTCTAAATATTGAAAAACGATATGTATACCTCAGATGCATCAAGTAGTGCAACATGTATTGTTGACAAACTCGTTCTTATCAAATTGCACGTGTTTTGGGATTTTTAGCGTTTTCCCTTCGCAACAGCCTCGTCATTGCGAATATTTCTCGCCGCGAACCGGTATTGAAAGTCTCTATGTCTATTTACAACAGATTAAAAAAGGCCTGATCTCGAAAATTAATCGTCGCCAACTAGTGTACCCCTGGGAAATCGCGAAATAAAGTCGTCGCGAAAAAAGTTGGTTTACATTTTCGTTATTTTCGGCCATGCGGTCCAAAAATGTTTGAATATTTTGCTACCCTGCGTTTCTTTAACCTTTCAGTATATTAATATGGAAGCATCCTCAGTTTGTTTAGATCAAAGTTTGTTCAAATCATAACCCTCGGAGGAAGGGCGGGACCACTTCTTTCTATTTTTTACAAAGAAATACTAATACATAGGAAAATTCTTTAAAAATCATATTCTCACGAATAGCAAAGCCATGATTGGTCATGGAACTTCTTTTGGATTCAAACTTTTCTTCCTAGCCACAATGCTCAGGTGAGCGATGTGGCTCATGGGCATATTGTAATTATATTTTACAATTATGGTACATTGCGTTACGAATGTAAGCGACTTCACATTTTTCAAAAAATATTTAAAAAATTTATCATTTATTTTATTCTTTATTTTATTTAAGTAATATGATAAATGTGTGAAGCATACAGTTCAATAAATTCAAAATGAAACTCCCCTTGTTGTTTCAGAAAGAGGAAGACATCCAAACCGAATGTATGGTAAGTATTAATTTTATAGATGTTTTTGCTGTTATTATAATAATTATATAAAGCATCTTAATATCATTTTTTTCCCAAACAGGTTATCCAATGGATCATGAGAACTGCACTGAAGCAGACGGAAATAGTTTAACAGGTACACCTCTTTTACGTAATAGATAGTAATAGTAACATCAAGTCATATCTAGTTTTGAATTTCTGTAAGAGTGTTTAGACTCTAAGCCGAGACTTATTTTTAGGGAGGCTGGAAGGGGGTACGGCGTAATCAAATTAACCACCATATATAACATATCTTTTTAGATATTATAAAACTGTCAATTACAATTTGCCAAAAAAAAATTTCCCTACATTTTAATTAGATTATATCAGATCTTTATTACACTCAGAATTAGGAAGTAGGTATGAATTTAAAATTAAATAAACAAAGTGAAAAAATAATAATTGTTCTCCCAAAAAAAAAAATATTAAAATCCCCCACCCCACTTCAAATACACAAACATTGATAAAATCTAAAACTTTTTTAACAAAAAAATATTTCTAAAGATTTCAATTTAAATAAATACAGAAAAAAATCAAGAACAAAAAAAAGAAAGATTATAAATGTAAACCCTCATCATTATACTAGATTTTAATAATAAAGCCCTATGATTTTTGTGAAATTTCTTCGAGTCTTCCTCATCATCCTGTACTTGAATTTCTTTCTATGTTCCTGCTGCAGAAAGGTATGGAGATAACTAACATCTTCTCTGAAATCGCCCAGTCAATTTCAACCATGTTTGGCATAATTATAGCATTTATGGTTAAGGGGAACAAAAATTATGCATTTCAGGGTCCCTGTCCTCATTGAGCCTGAGGGGTGGGGCTAAAACCACCAAAGTTAATGTACTCTTTAAAATGTTCTACTGGGCATCAAGCAGTCAAACTGTTGGCATGATTGTAATAAGCATTGAACCCTCTATTTAAATTGTTAAATTCATGAACCCATCATCAGGGTTTCTGGTGTTAGGACAGGACTATATAGATTGTATAGTGAAAATGCATTATTTCTTTGAAAATCTTCATCTCTACTCCTGGGTTTTATGCAAACTAACTAAGTTAGTTTGCATTGACATAGTTATGGTAAACAAGTTTGCCTTTTCCAAACTTGTGAAATTCATGGCCCAAGTGTCAGGGGTTCAAGTGTTAGGGTGGGGCTATTTTAATTATATAGTGAAAATGCATTTAATTCTTTGAAAATCTTCTTCTCTGATCCTGTTATGATGAACAAAAGTACTTTTTTCAGATTTATGAACTCGATGGCCTCGGGGTCATATTTTCTGGTATAAGGGGACTCTATTGATTACATACTGATAATTCATTAATTCTTTGAAAATCTTCACCTCTGCTCCTGGGTTTCAAATTACATGTAACAAACTAATTATAAAGTTATGATGAGCAATAGTGCCTCTTCCGAAATTGTGAAATTAATGGCCCTTTGGTCAGGGGTTCTGGTGTTGGGGGCTCTTTTATTATATAGTGAATATACATTATAATTCTTTGACAATCTTCTTCTCTGCTGTTGTATATTAAATTAACTAAACTACGTATAAAGTTATTATGAGCCCTTCTTCAAAATTGTGAAATTTATGGTCCTTTGGTAAGGGGTTCTGGTCTTAAAGGGGGGGCTCTATAGAGTGAAAATGTAAGAATTCTTTTAAAAATCTTTTCCTTTGCTCCTAGGTATTATGCGAATGAGCTAAGTATTTATTTATGACGAAAAAGGTGCCTCATCCAAAATGATTAATTTCAGTGCTCTGGGGTAGGGGTACTGGGGGTTACATATTTTGAAAATAAATGAATTCTTTTGAAATCTGCTGTTTGGTATTTTTAAATCACTTATTTATGATGAGCGAAGATTTCTTTTTGAAAAGTTTGAAATGAGTGCCCCTAGGGTCAGTGGTTCCTATGGGTTGGGATGCACAACTGGTTATAAAGTGGTAATGCATTTTCTAATTGTTCGCTGATCTACATCTGCGTATCAAGTAACCAAAGTAAGTGTGTTTAGTGTATTGTTATGATAAGCAATGGCGCCTCGTTCAAAAATATGAATTTCATGGCCTTTGGTTTAAAACCTGAACCAAAGGCCATGAAATTGTGGAAAGTTGTTGTAGATACTAAGGTGACCTATATAGCCCGCGGGCCTGTTATTGTTAATTTTGAATATCTTCGTTTGTCTTTTATTTTTTTTTTACTTAAAAGATAAATATCTATATCAAGATATCTTACTGTTCTTTAAGAAGGTCTTTGTTTTGTACCGGATATTAGTGAGGTTTTAAAATAAATGTCTTCGCAGTAAAGCGATCAGGAATGGAAACAGTGCCAAATCCACAGGCGCAATTTCTATGTGATAAGAGGGGGAAGTACTGAGGTATTGCATGAGGTGATAATAAACAATGTTAATCCTTCCGTTCTTTTAAAGCTACCACCATTTGAATACCTTCGTCCTTTGTACGTGTAGGCAATTTCCAGCAGCCTCTAGAAGCATTTTAGTCTATTTGTAGAAATTTTCCTGTATGCACACATCAAGATAAGTAGCTCGGTGCTCAATGTCGTTCAATGACATAATCTTGGCTTTGATTTTACGCGCTGACTATATATAAATGGCTTTAAATTGGTCAATATCCTCCAATTTAATTCAAAATTCCTCGAAGTGACGTTTCATAAATACTATAGCCACGTCAATTAAAATAGAATATATCTTTTTGCGCTACAACTGTGCGATTTTTATTTTATAATTTTTTTTTAATTATACACCTGCGAAAAAGTAGCATGCTCTGTGAAGCGCATTCTATCAAGATAATATACGTAAGCACTGAGCAGTTTATTTTTTAAGGATCACTGGAAAACAGCTAATCTGTGTATATTTATTGGAAAATATGTCAGGATTTTATCTGGAGAGTAAAACCGTTTTCGTGGAAATAACGACTTGTCCGCGAACTTTTCTAACAACTCTCGTATATGCTATAAAGATAGATGTTTTTGAATTTTGTTGCCGCCAGACGCATAGTATTTGACGAACACATCTTGTTAAAATTCTTTTTTTAAATAACTATGAGGCAAAGAGACAATTATTAGATACACTGTAGTATATTTAATTAGTTTTCAAATGATATATACCGTTCGCGGTAGCTTAGTCGGTAGTGCGCTCGCTCCGTGATCGGGAGGTCGTGAGTTCGTATCTCGGCCGCGACTGACCTAGTCGTTTAAATGGGTAGCAACTGTTCCTTCGTCATGCGCTCGGCACTTTGAAGTGAAAGTTGCGGGTCCTTCGAACGAGACCTTAAAAACCGAGGCCCCGTGTCAGCGGCAGGCGTTGGCACGATAAAGATCCCTCACTGCTCAATGGCCCTGAGTGCCGAGTAAAGGTCCAAATTTGAAGCCCTTCACCGGCATACGGTGACGTCTCAATATGAGTGAAATATTCTCGAGAGGGACGTTAAACAATATACAATCAATCAATCAAATGATATATATTTTAAAATGTTATCTTATGTCATGAAAGAATAACATGTAAATAGAATATTGTTATTTGGAGAACTTTGAGGTATCCGTAAATATTTTTTTTCTTGAGTGAACTGCCTTGTATTTTATTACGTTTCCAATTCAAATGATGAGAACAATTTTATCTTACATTAGTACCAACCTTATGCTAGTTAATGCACTTGCAATAGTTTTAAAATTATCATTATTATTATTAGTTTTATTTCTTCTCCTTCTTCTTTTACAAAGAATGTTAATACCATTTTTTAGAAAAAGGTTATCCAATGGATCATGTTAACCACACAGGATCAGACGGACAAAAGCTAACGGGTATGTCTCTAGTTTATCGTAATAACTAGAAATTGTAACATTAAGTAATCTTCTTTGGATTGCTGTAAGTGTTTTAAACCTCTTTCCTTGGATTTTCTTTCAAGGAGGCGGGGGGGGGGGGCGGGGGTCACAGATATAACATATTTTTAAAGATATGATATCTTAAGGTATGTGACTCGTCAGCTTTTCAGAAAAGTTCACGCGGATCCCCTTCCTCCAAAACTTTTATCAAAATTAAATTTTTGTAGCATATTTAAATTCAACAATGTTAATCTTTTAACAGGTCTGGAGATTTCTAAATATGGAAGTCAAGAACGATAACCGAAAGTTGCTATAAATGGACATCAAGTACACGTAATTATTTTTCTGTCCAATCAGACGACAGCATTTTTACACACCCCAAAACATATTTGAAAAGAACAAAAAGATAACACGTGCTTTTGTTTTTTTCCTCAAAGATTTTTTAAACAAAAAATCTGTAGAAGTAAGATGAAAACTTTAAAAGAATAAGGTATTCCCCACATTTTTACCGTGAACAACCTTGACGTTTTTATCTCGGTAAAGAAAAAAAAAAAATAATGCACGATAGAATGTAATCGTTTACAGAGGTATACATCGCACCAGCAAGTTTTTATCAAGTTCAATTATAACATTTACCAGAATATATTATATGATGGTAAATATAATTTTGCTTAGCCGTCCGATTTTCATCGATAATGCTTAAATTCCATGTGTATAGATCAACTCACACAAGTCGTATGGAGTATACACATATAGTTTTGCATTTTCACGGGTTTCATGAGCGCCGAATACTTAGCATTGCAGACTTTTAATGGGCATAAGGAAAGGCGTTTAACGTGGAGAAAAGAGAATCCTGTAATTATACATGAATGCGTTTTATCCCAATAACTTACCTCGCATATCAGAAACTGCATGGACTACTAGTATTCTGTAATAAACACTCAAAATTAATAAAGACTGTTCTCTTTTCGATAAAATTTTTATGTCAGGCTCTAAAAACTGAAAATGTACCGTATTTATATAAATTTTTTTAACGCAAGTAAACTTTTGGGATTGCTAACTCCTAGAGACAGATTTTTTAATCCCACTTAAAACGTATTCCAAGCTTTCAAGTCGTGTTTGTTCACGGTAGAATTGTCATAAATATTATATTATTCCCAAATGCGCATAAAGTTTACAAAAAGTTTGTTTTAAAAAAATCTTTTGAGCAAAAAACTTAAAAACCACGTGTTTTATTTATTCCCTCATGGGTTTGTCTAAATGCTGTTATCTGATTGGTCAGAAGGATTAGCGCCTTGTTTATTCTGTGTATTAATAGTAATTCACGGTTATCGTTCTTGACTTCCTTATTTAGAAATCGTCCAGACCTGTTTAATATTCAACGTAAAAACTGCCCAAAACGATAGAAAGCAGGACGATTTATGAGGGACTATTTCTTGTGTTGGAAGGATATTTAGTAGGTAATTCTGCAAATCTGCACATTTATTAAATTCATTTTCTTGGAAATTTAGCCTCACATACTTTTACTCGGAGAATATTTTCCGTTATGATATTGATAGGAATATTTAATATAGGTATTAAATTACATTTTTAGAACAAGTTTTACAACTTACTTCAACAAACTTTGTCTAACAAAGAAGATATGTCAAATAAGTCTAGATAAATTTTATATAATTTTTCGCCTGAAAATCACATATTTTGACCAATATTTCAAAATTAACATCACTGACATAAACTTTTTCTTTCATTATTTTACGGTATTCAATACCTGTGACTGATCTGCACTAAAATCGTAAAAAGCTTGATTCAAGAAAAAGGTTTTATTGCCTATTTATTTCTTTAATACCCCAAATATGTTATTTTTAGTGCAAAAAGGTCACACAATAATTTACGCGCATAAGTAAAATAAAATTATATTTATTGCCATGGTTACATCTGATATAATATTATTAAGGTTAAAATATTTTACCAAAGATTTAAAGTTAAAGTGCATAAAGGTCAACTTAATAATATCGTAGATCAGTAAGATGCACACTGACCCCCTATTTTCTCTGCTATTTTGAGTCACACTTTATGAGTACTTAACCAAGATATACTTCTCAAAAAATCCTTGATTTAACAAATTTCACGAGTGACATACCTTAAGCTGTCAAATATCATTAGGCAAGGAGAAATTTTATACATTTTAGTTTTATTTGATCATTTTGTATATCTGACGATATGGAGCTCTCCTTCTAAACGAATTCAAAATAGTCTGAAAATGGCCACACCCCTAGTCTCTTTAAACATTGTTTTTTTTTTCAAGATCGATTTTGTGTAAAGGATGATGTTACAATTTATATGATATTTAAAGAAACATTCATACACTCTTTTTTTATCATATCGTAAATGTTTTTCGTACATATAAATTATCTTTTCAAGGGGAAGATTCTGAAAAACAACAAGTGAGTATTAAGTACAAAAAAATCTTAAAGTTGCAAGCATCTGTAAGTTACTGCAATTACATACCATGGCATATATTTTCAAATTCATTGGTCTTTAAATTAGAACATTGATAAAAAGAATTTAAGATTTATGATTTACCTGTTTATTTTCTTTTTAGATTGTTGATGAGGAATTTATTGCTGTTTCAATAGACATTGGAACAACACACACTAAATTTGGCTTGGCTCGCTTCATAAAAAAATCAAACAAAATTCAATATTCAAAAATAATAACAATTATCGAAGAATCTGTCATTCTTTTCGATGGAGAAAAGAAATTCATGGCCTTTGGAAAAAAAGCCATAAAAATATATTTGAGTTCCTGTAATCCAGAGAATTTGTATTTTATTAGAAATTACAGTATGAGGATGAATCTACCAACGAGTCAGGTACTTAAATTTCAGTAAATTAATCATTTTGACATTTTGAATACATGTAAATACCATGAATCATCAGATTAAAAATAATTCTTCATAGAGAAATCTCATGGAAAATAAAGGTGTGACCATAACAAATGTAAATTATGTAAGGTATTACTTTGATCTTAATTATCTTGGAGGGATGTATACACAAGGATGATTGAGCCCAATTTAATACCGAGTGTTTGTAAATATATGTTATATGTTTATCCTGAAGGTTACGACATTAGTTAAATTATCTTATTTCCTATCTTGCTTGAAACACGATTTAATTGGTTACAAAGCCGGGTGTAAATTTCCGTACACCCGACTTCAGCCGGGGGTAAATAAAACGTGCCCTCACAATGCACGCTTTCTCTATGATAAAACAAAATAACGTGACGTCACGATACATTGTAGTATGTAGTTATCTTACCGATAGATTGAGACACGGTTGATTAGATTACCGGTATGATGTTTTCAAAGAATTGGTATGGGTTCATAGGAAATAAATTAATTCTCCAGATCCAGTCAATTTTGTATGGGGATTTACCCCGGGTTGTATTGCGGCATCAGGATCTATGGAATAAAACCCGCGGAAAATCACCATACACCCATGATTGAACCTGAATAACTAATAATATCTGTGATATATGAACCCTTTATGCAGTTAGTGTTGCAATGAGAAAGATTGTAAGAGAAGTTGAGTTAGGGAAAGTTATTTCTATGAAGTTATGCCAAATTTTGGAGGGCGCTTTTCGTACAAAGTGTATAACAATGCTGTGTATGGAGTTTTTCCTCATCTCAAAGGTCACCTGGCAGGTGTTACCATTTTACAGCGGGGGATGCTTACTTTTCCACCTTCGATGTTGTTACTCTGTATTCGATTCGTTTTGTGAAGTTTTTTTTGGAAATTTTATAATACATCTCTTTAATTTTTTTCACAATGAATTTAGGACATGCGGATGTGGCGCACTGCAGACCAAAGGGGTTGTCGATATGTATATTTGTTGGATGTGTTTACAGAAACTATCAAATCTGTAATGGGTAGAGTTGAAAAAATAGCTGACAAATCTTTCCCTGGAGTAAAGGCTTTTCGCTGGATTTTAACCTACCCCAAAATATGGGATGAAGTTGCAAAAGACTTTTTGTATGAATCAGCTGTTCGAGTAAGCAATTAAAAACTTATTACTATTATTTAATTACCGTATATACTCGCCTTTAAGCCGGTTGTATTTTTTGATGTTATTTTTGTTGTATTTGCCATTGACCCGCTTATCAGTCGGTGCAACTATTGCCAAAATCGGATTACTATTTCAAGTTAATCCATTTATACTTTAACTTGGTTTTTATTATTAGGTCACCTGAGTAAACTCAGGTGACCTATTGCTATCCGTTTTTGTCCGTCGTCGTCCGTCGTCTGTCGTCCGTCGTCCGTCGTGCGTTAACATTTAAACATTTTCAGCTTCTTCTTTGAAACCACTGAACCAATTTAACCAATTTTGGCATATAGCATCTATGGGTGAAGGGGAACAAAAATTGTGAATTTCGTGGTCCCCGCCCCCCTGGGGCCTGGGGGATGGGGCAAAAACCACTAAAATTAGTGCAATCTTTAAAAATCTTCTTCTTTACTCCCGGACATCAAGCAGTCAAACTGTTGGTATGATTGTAATCAGCATTGAGTCCTCTACCAAAATTGTGAAATTCATGGCCCCAGGGTCAGGGGTTCTGGTGTTAGGGCGGGGCTCTATTGATTATATAGTGAAAATGCAATAATTCTTTAAAAATCTTCTTCTCTGCTCCTGGGTATTAAATAAACAAATTAAGTTCATAGTTATGATGAGCAAGAGTGCCTCTAACAAATTTGTGAAATTCATGGCCACAGGGTCAGGGGTTCTGGTGTTAGGGCGGGGCTCTATTGATTATATAGTGAAAATGTATTAAATCTTTGAAAATCTTCTTCTCTGCTCCTAGGTTTTAAATAAACTAAGTAAATAGTTATGATGAACAAGAGTGCCTCTACCAAAATTGTGAATTTTATGGCCCCAGGGTCAGGGGTTCTGGTGTTAGGGCGGGGCTCTATTGATTATATAGTGAAAATGCATTATTTCTTTGAAAATCTTCTTCTCTTCTCCTAGGTTTTAAATAAACTAACTAAGGGCATAGTTATGATGAGCAAGAGTGCCTCTACCAAAATTGTGAATTTTATGGCCCCAGGGTCAGGGGTTCTGGTGTTAGGGCGGGGCTCTATTGATTATATAGTGAAAATGCATTATTTCTTTGAAAATCTTCTTCTCTGCTCCTAGGTTTTAAATAAACTAACTAAGTACATAGTTATGATGTGCAAGAGTGTCTCTACCAAAATTGTGAATTTTATGGCCCCAGTGTCAGGGGTTCTGGTGTTAGGGCGGGGCTCTATAATGATTATATGGTGAAAATACATGACATCTATGATAATCTTTTTCTCTACTCCTGGGTAATAAGCAGATGAACTATTTACATAGTTATGATGGGCTCTTCTTCCAGAATTGTGAATTTCAAGGCCCCTGGGTCAGGGATACCTATATTGGGAGGGGGGCTCTACTTGTATACTGAAAATAAATTGTTTGAAATCTGCCCCTTGGTAAGCAAGTTTGCCTTTTCAAAAATTGTGCAATGTGTAGACCTAGGGTCAGGGGTTCATGTATGGTAGGAGCACTCCTGATTATTGCTGAATATTACTGATTAGTTGACATACTTTTTTGTTTCCCTACCCTGCTTTTCGGTATTAAGTAAAAAAACTAAACAATTGCTAAGTGTATAGTTATGATTAGCAATGGTGCCTCTTTCAAAATTGTAAATGCCATAGCATCTAGCTTAAGACATGAAACAAATTCAATCATTTGAAAGTTGTTGCATGATGCTCAGGTGACCTATAAGGCCCGTGGGCCTCTTGTTTTATATATGTTTTGAATGAGACCGCTATTTTATCTTGAATCATTAAACAAACAAGAAGTGCTCTCTTAAGATAAAAATAAATTAAAAAATATATAAATACTTGTACTATATCATATAAGAATACATCAATTATCATATATATCCAGACATCATCTTCGATAGTCGTCGGAAATGCATATAAGATACATGTACTACATTTCAGCACCACAAAAATATAGATCTCTATTATAACACGCCTATAAGTCGGACATAGAGTTCAAGACCAAAATTTAACTCCCAAAACACCGACTTATAGGCGGGTATATACGGTATTTCATTTTCAGCCATTCAAATGTGATATTATCATATATATATTATAATGTATAAACATTGTGGTGTTTTGTTAACATTAATCATTTACATTCTCCTCTATCATTTATGCATAAGGATGTACAAAATCACAATATTGAATTATGTTTATTTTATAAGATATAAAATGTCAAATAATAACTTTCAAGATGACTTTTCTGTTTAGTCCATCTTGAAAAAGGAACACTCGGTGGGTTTGACCGGTCGACAGGTAAAACTCACTCTTTTATGCCTTGTGCTCCCACCTCTACTATTTTGTGGTTCGCGTTTGCTTATCTCCTGATTTAACTAGGGTGTGGTATTTTTAACGTTATGTGTGTGTTATTGTGGTATGAATCACACAGACTTATCACAATGGCACTTTTAATTTACAGTTTGTGTGATTTACCCACCAATGATTTACCCTTAACTGAAAAAAGCTCCTCCTATTTACATTTGAAAAATACATCAAAAATGCCCAATCTTTGAATTCCTTACTCGTTGGATATGCTGCAATAAATAAAAGGGAACAAATCTTCCAGTCAACATTTCAACAATAAGTTTCTACATGAAAAAATAAGTGGAAGAAAGCAGCAGTCATTCAACCCACTCCGTCCAATTTTGTATATCCAGATGAGTTGTAAAACTCAGAAACAACAAGAGAGGTTTTAAAATAGAATAAGTTTTAAAAAAGTAAATTGTCATTAATTGAGTTGGCAAAATTGATCTCCAACATATATTTCAAAAATGACACATTCCTAATATTTCTTCGAAGTTTTAAGTATCCAGTAAAAACAAGAGGCCCATGGGTCACAACGCTCACCTGAGCACTGTGGCTAGGAAAAAGTAGAACGCTGGTTTATTATTGAAAAGATTTAATCTAAAAGAAGTCCCATGACCAATCATGGCTTTTCTACTCTTGAGAAGATGATTTTTAAAGAATTTGTCTATATATTTCTATATAAAACTTTGGTCGGCCATTGTGGCCCCGCCCTACCCGCCTTCATATAAATATGATGAATTACTGCTTTGTCATTCTTAAGAAAATATTTAAAGAATTCTCCTATAATTCTCCTATAATGTCCATGTAAAATTTTGGTCAGCCATTCTGGCCCCGCCCTACCCCCGGGGGTCATGATTTGAACAAACTTGAATCTACACTACCTGAGGATGCTTCCATATAAATATGATGAATTAAGGCTTTGTCATTCTTGAGAAGAATATTTTTAAAGAATTTTCCTATATATTTCTCTGTAAAACTTTGGTCGGCCATTGTGGTCCCGCCCTATTTCCGGGGACATAATTTGAACAAACTTGAATCTACACTACCTGAGGATGCTTCCATTTAATATGATGACTTATGGCTTTGCTAGTTTTAAGAAGAAGGTTTTTAAAGAATTTTCCTATATATTTCTATGTAAAACTTTGGTCAGCCATTTTGGCCCCGCATTACCCCTGGGGGTCATGATTTGAACAAACTTAAATCTACACTACCTGGGGATGCTTCCATATAAATATGACCAATCATGTCTTTGTATTTCTTGAGAAGAAGATTTTTCAAGATTTTTCCAACATATTTTTTTGTAAAACTTTGGTCGGCCATTGTGGCCCCGCCTAACCCCCAAGGGTCATGATTTGAACAAATTTGAATCTACATTACCTGAGAAAGCCTCCATATGAGTTTCATCTTTCCTGGCCCAGTGGTTCTTGAGAAGAAGATATTTTAAAAATGCCAATAATTTTTCACTAATTCATACACTGTAATTATCTCCCCTTGGAAAAAAGGCGTGGCCCTTCATTTGCACAAACTTGAATCCCCTTCACCCAAGGATGCTTTGTGGCAGGTTTGGTTGAAATTGGCCCAGCGGTTTTTGAGAAAAATTCGAAAATGTGAAAAGTTTACAGACAGACGGACAAACAGACAGACAGACGGACGCCGGACAAAATGTGATCAGAAAAGCTCACTTGAGCCTTCGGCTCAGGTGAGCTAAAAATACTTAAATCTCATTTTCTGTTAAAACATAAAATTTGATACGATAACACGTATTTTATTGAACTCATGTAATTTTAAGTTTTAAAGCAAATTGTATTACGGTTATTTTTATTTACTGAAATTATAGATATGCAATTTATAGCTACCTAAGTATATATTTCCATCAAAGGAATTAGTCAATTTTATAGAGTCAAACCGGTTTTTTAACCCATACAATAGTTTTAAAGCAACAAAATAAAACCTAATTTTTTTGGAAATGATACCATGCTGGACTACATATTCCTAGATGAAGGCTTTACAAATCAAGTGGAAACATTTAAAATTTTTAACGAGGGTGAAATTTCGAGTACATCACATCATCTACCAGTATATGTTAAGATAAAGGTGAATGAATATTTCCATATTTTGTCACCTATTGATAAACAACTCCCAGCATGGCATGGGGCATCAAACGAACAGATTGCACCGTATGAGAATGTAGTTAATCTTGAAATACTAGTAACCACTACTGACATTGCATCAAATATTCAAACATCTGAAGACATAGTCTGTGTATAACCGTGTTACATCTATTTTGACTAAACCATCACAAAAAACAATACCAATTTCTAAATGTAACACTCACACAAAACCCTATGGGGCACCTAATGTCAAGAGCGCATATCAGGACGAACGTCATATGAAAAAATTATGGATGAATGATGGAAAACCAGAATGAATGGAATATGCATCCTACAGAAATATAAAAAAGTTAAGCGTGAATTAAGAAATACTCTGCACAATGCGTACGAAATGTTTTAATGGTGTAAAAAAGATATCGATGACGCAGCAGGATATGACGTACGACTATTTTGGCGCTTACTTAAACAACAGCGACCAACGAAAAAACAAGATAATTATATCCAGAAATTAGACGTAAAAACGAAGTAGGATACTCTCCATACAGTGTTGCAGAAGTTTTTGTCAACTACTTTGAAGAAATTTATCGACAGCATAACGACAGTCAATTTGATGAAATTTTCTATAAATCTGCACAAGAGGAATATAAGCAAATAACAGCGCTAATTTCCAATGCTACTTTACCATGAGGTCCTATATTGTGTTCCGAAGTCTTAGACACCGTTTTATCCTATAAAACTGAAAAACCCCTTGGGTAGATCAAATACAAGCGGAACATATTTAAACATGTGGGGAGAAAACGATACAAGTTATTTGCAACATATTTAACGCAATTCTAGAGGTCAAATACGTACCGTCATTGTGGAAGAAAAGTATTATTGTCCCTATACATAAAGAAATTAACAAACCAAATACACACCCTAATAGATATAGACCAGTATCACTGTGTTTGAAAAAATCATTCATGATTTTATACAATAATGTATTTTGTGCTATGAACATTTCCCTAATACTCATCAGCAAGGTTACCCCAAAAGTTTAAGTTGTATTACAATACAGAAAACAAAAGCAATGTTTATTCTGCATTTTTAGACAGTACCAAAGCTTTTGACTCTGTTTGGAGACAAGGTTTGATGGTTAAGTTGAAAAAAATGGGGATTATTGGCAAATTATGGGCCATCATTGATGATTGCCATATAGATACGCGTAGTGCTATTGTTGTTAATGGACGTATGTCAAATTGGATTAGCGTAGAACAAGGTGTACGACAAGGGGGTTTATCATGTTTTTTGTATTCAGTTTTTATAAATGACCTGCTCATTGAACTTAATTATGCTTGTAAAAATATGGGTTTTTTAAACAACAAAGTTTTAAGCCCAACCCTTGCAGATGACATAGCTTTGTTACGTTTGACCCCAGCAGGTCTCCAAATGTTACTTAATGTTGCCTATGAGTACTCGTGTGAATGGCGTTTCAAATTCAGCGATGAAAAATGAAATGTCGTAATATTTAGAGACAATAACAAAAAAAATAAGTAATTACACATGGCATGTTGGTGACAAGGTCATACCAATTTCGACGAATTACATCCATCTTGGCGTAAAACAGACATCAAACCTTCGATCTTTACCGCAATCCGCTCTTATGAAAAAGGAAGGATATCCTACATTGGAATAAAAGCAAATATGCTTAAGAAGCCTCATCCGAGAACGTTAGTGAGTATTAACTGGAAAGTCGTATTACCTTCAGTATTATTTGGATGTGAGTTGTGGAACAACTTAAAAACAAAAGACAGGAACATCCTGAATAGATTTCAACATTTTATTGTCAAAGACATTCAAAATTTCCACAAGTCAACAAGAAAGGCTGATTAAAACCAATGAAAGCTGAAAATGACTAAAAAAAACGCTATATTTCTTTGGGAAGCTCTGCTGCATGGATAGTAATTACCTTCCGAAACAAGTCTTTACTTTACGAATGTTTGAGTATCTTAACAATAACCAGACATCAAAATTCGCTTTTGTCAAAGATCCTATTATCCAGAAAAACTCCTCAGAAAGATTTCTTCATACACACATAAGCAATACCAGTGATTTGGAAGAATATCGTAAAACAGGCTATTAATTCTCACTACAATTCTTCATGGAGAAATTTGATTTACTCCGATCCTGATTTCATGGACTTTTAGTTTCTCCATAAATTTGTGCATTTGGCTTCACTCTGGACATATCCACTTTCAACAAAAGAAATGCAAGTAACAGTAGTTTAGTTCGTTGAAAATATGTGCACTCTTGTACCGAAAAAGGACATATTCCTGTGCATAATCTGCTCGAATCCCTTTACAAACATGCCATAGCGTCGTATTCTATAACATCGAATGAAAGATCTAAATGTATGTTTAAATTATCAGACTACTACAATAATGTTTACACAGATTTTGTCAGTTTAAACGAGTACGAATTTTACTTGTACGTTCTTAGGGGTACCCATCACCAAGTCTCAATCAAAAAGAAATTTATGTTAAAATGTTTTTTCATTTATAGTTTCTTGTATAGTCACTTACAACGACAATGTGTATGAAACACAAACATGAGATTGTTCTTTTTATGTTTTGATACAGCGTATACACACAAACTGTAAATAAATTTTCTAATTTTCTTTATTAATTCTCATTGATGTACATGTATATATGTTGTAATTGGTGTGTTGTGATTTAAATTTCCAAATGAAGGAAATAAAGAACGAACGGGGCACTTATAATTGCCAGGAATTTTTGATAAACCAAGAAAGAAGTTTCAGCTTTTTTAAAATTTTGATTGAGGGATACAAGCATAAAATTGCTTACCTTTCTTTTTTACAATATATATATATATATATATATATATATATATATATATATATATATATATATATATATATATATATATATATATATATATATATATATATATATATATATATAAATTGACAACATCTGTACATATAATGCAAAGATATAATGCAAAGATAATGCAAAGATATAATGATTTTACAATAACTAAAAACAATCTTTAATCAATATAATACGATCATCCCATTTAAAAAATCGAGATTAATCCTTATATACTTTGAGGTCATACTACAACTTTATTTCTTAAGCTCAAGTAAGTTGTAGAATTTTAACAAAGAAAAAAGTGGGTTCCCCAGAAATATACTCAAAGTAAAATTCCTTCACAACATTTAGCATAACTTTCAATTATAAATCTATCAATAGGAAATCAAAGATTTACGTAGTATAAACAAGATAAAATATTTTTACAAAAAAATATATGTGTTTCTAAGGAGAAGTTATGATTGTGATATTGTTGTAACTTCTGTAGGTGGGATGGGAATACAACTTAGGATCATTTTTATAAAGGTATACGCATAAAAACGTCTCCCAGAGAACAAAAAATCCATAGTTTTTGATACGGAACTACTTGAAGCATTCTTAGGTGTTTTGATTCAAGTTTGATCAAATCAGGACCCCAGTAGTTAGTTAGTGTGTTTGCAATATATGTTTTACAAAATAATATATAGGGAAACAAATAAAATCTTCTCCAGAACAGAAAAGTTTTGCTTTGTAAAATTGATATGTTAGCATCTGCATCTGGTGAATGTTCATTTTTTTAATTTTCAAATTAGGACCCAGGGGAAAATCTTTTAAAAATTCCTTTACGGACGTTGAAATTATACATGTATGTTTTATTGAAATTGTGGCATTCTTAATTAATAATAAGTTCAAGTTCAAGCCCCTGCGTTCCTAGTAAATCTTTCAATAAAAAGCTTATTCGCGTTTTTATAAAGCCCATGTGCTCAGGTTAGAGATGTGGCCCATGGACCCCCTTTCTCTTCTTAAACTTTGGAGAAACTTTAAAATCAGTTATGAATAGACACGGGATGTATATCAATTAATTACATGTGACCAATTGAATGAAAAATATGTTAAGTAAAAAAAAATCAATTTTAAATATATTTGTTTTGAAAACTCCACTTGTAAGAGTTATCTTCCCTAATTCATATAGATTCAAAACACTAAGTAAGCTCTAAACAACTTAAATTAAGAATTATTTTCAAGAGTATATGTCTTTTTTAAAAAAAAATTAATACAAGCATATAAATCAACATTATTACTTGAATAGTACAAAAATCAACATTATTACTTGAATAGTGCAAGTCAATACTTTAAGCCTTAGTTGTGTAATGGTTTGGGCCGTGGATAACGGCCTGGATAGCTCAGTTTGAAGAGCACTTGATTAGTAATGCAGGGGTCCCGGGTTCGATTCTCGGTCCGTACATTTTCTCCGTTCCTGTTACATTTGGTGCCGTGCCATGCCATGGTTGGGGTCCTTGAAGGGCCAAAGACCTTTAAGGAGGGTGGAATGCAATGGTTTGGGTCGTGGATATCGGCATGGATAGCTCAGTGGTTAGAGCACCTGACTAGAAATACAAGGGTCCCCGGTTCGATTCCCGGTCCAGCCATACATTTTCTCCTTCCAGATTTGGTGTCATTGACCACCCCTGGGCTCTCAAGTGAAAGTTGCCCTGGTACTGAGAGGTGAAAGCCCTGCCAGGGATGAACCTGAATTGGGATCTTTGGAGGGCCAAACACCTTTAAGGAGGGAAGAATGTGGCGGTCAGCCTGTGGCCAGATAGCTCAGTTGGTAGAGCACCTGACCGGAGTTTCAGGGGGCCCGGGTTCGTTCGAATCCCGGTCTGGTCCGCTGCATTTTCTCCTTTTTGTTACAGTTGTAACTTTCAGTTCAACTTCGCAGCTCGGATAAGGCGGCCCGTAAAATATCAAACAGTTCAAATCGTAGTGACTTCTGTGAACAACCTAGATATGACGTCATAATAGAATATGACGTCAAGTCACTGCATACTTGAGCTGACATGACGGTGAAAGTGTCATAAATTTTACATAGGACGTAGATTTATTATAGGGACTAGTTGTTTAATTCAAGTGTTAAGATTGTTTTTTTTAAGCTCGAGTCTGCTGTTATGATATTGAACATTTGAAATTTAAATATCCCTATTCCTTTCGCTTGTCCGATATGCACATACTCAAACAATAGCAAAACATTATGTGTGAAACGCTCCCATTATAAGTCCCGTAAACAGAGTTAGAATTTATGAATCGTGTTTATATTGGACTGGCACAAGTAATAAACAAGGACAAACTGAAGATATTTTCTGTGAATCTACAAGAGAAGTATGTCCTCTAACTGAATTTTGCTGGGGGATTGTGAGTAGTTTATCCATTTTTGTATAAATCGCGATAAAGGGTGGAAAATTACGAAAGCCTACAAGGGTCAAATTAGAAAATGAAGAAAAAAAAAATTAAGTCGTAATAACGACTTTTTATCTCGTAATAACGACTTTCTTAAGTCGTAATAACGACTTTTTATCTCGTTATTACGACTTTCTTAAGTCGTAATAACGACTTTTTTATCTCGTAATAACGACTTTTTATCTCGTTATTACGACTTTCTTAAGTCGTAATAACGACTTTTTATCTCGTAATAACGACTTTATTAAGTCGTAATAGCGACTTTTTATCTCGTAATAACGACTTTATATCTCGTTATTACGACTTTCTTAAGTCGTAATAACGACTTTTTATCCCGTAATAACGACTTTTTATCTCGTAATAACGACTTAATTAAGTCGTAATAACGACTTTTTATCTCGTAATAACGACTTAATTAAGTCGTAATAACGACTTTTTATCTCGTTATTACGACTTTCTTAAGTCGTAATAACGACTTTTTATCTCGTAATAACGACTTTTTATCTCGTTATTACGACTTTTTATCTCGTAATAACGAGTTTCTTAAGTCGTAATAACGACTTTTTATCTCGTTATTACGACTTTTTATCTCGTAATAACGAGTTTCTTAAGTCGTAATAACGACTTATTATCTCGTTGTTACGACTTTCTTAAGTCGTAATAACGACTTTTTATCTCGTAATAACGACTTTTTATCTCGTAATAACGACTTTTTATCTCGTTATTACGACTTAGGAAAGTCGTAATAACGACTTTTTATCTCGTTATTACGACTTTTTATCTCGTAATAACGACTTTCTTAAGTCGTAATAACGACTTTTTTTAGTAAGATTATTTTCAATGGTTTGCTTTTTTCGACCTTTCCGTATTACGGAAACTTATGCCTCGGAAAGTTGATTTATACATCAAACTGACAAAAGAAAATGAGTATCATCTGCTTATTAGGCACGTTGCATGGCGGGGATGGAGGCTTCTCCATAATTTTATCAAAGATAATTTTCCTGCTGATGAAAAAGTTCATTGCCCCCCCCCCCCCTTCCCAACACTTTTTGTTGCAATACAGCCAAATAAGCGTGATGTGGTAGTTTGATTTAAATCGTGTACGGAAAGAAGTTGCCAATATATGGTAATTTGGTTATATATAGCATAGACTTTCACGATGATATTTTGAAAATTTTTGTCTGTGAACGAGGAATGTAAAAGTACATTTGAACAACAATTTAATCCTTTTTTTTGCAAAGAAATACATAATGTAGTCTACATAGGCATTGATAATTGGGGCTTACTGAGTAGCCCCCAAACATTTTTGCAGGTTTAGCCCCCCCCCCCCCATTAGTTTGCTTTCGACACGCGCTTATGTATCATATATAATACTTTGAAATGATTTCTGCGATGTGCAACACTAATGTCTTCAATTTAGCGGCATATTGATTTAGATTATAAGTGTGTAAACAAAACAAGTCCAAATATTGTCAATAATTACAGATTTTTGTCATAAATAAATTGTCAAACTCTGGTGCAACTTGTTTGACAATTTTATAACTAGATAATCATCGCGTTTTCAGCTACACGACACCGTTATACCGGGCACGTTTCCGTTTTCTCTCCTAGAAGGATCAAGTTAAAAAAAAAATTTCAAATGAAAATAAAAAAATAGTCGTTATTACGACTTAAGAAAGTCGTAATAACGAGATAAAAAGTCGTTATTACGACTTTCCTAAGTCGTAATAACGAGATAAAAAGTCGTTATTACGAGATAAAAAGTCGTTATTACGAGATAAAAAGTCGTTATTACGACTTAAGAAAGTCGTTATTACGAGATAAAAAAGTCGTTATTACGACTTTAGAAAGTCGTAATAACGAGATAAAAAAGTCGTTATTACGAGATAAAAAGTCGTTATTACGACTTAAGGAAGTCGTAATAACGAGATAAAAAGTCGTAATAACGAGATAAAAAGTCGTTAGTACGACTTTCCTAAGTCGTAATAACGAGATAAAAAGTTGTTATTACGAGATAAAAAGTCGTTATTACGAGATAAAAAGTCGTTATTACGAGATAAAAAGTCGTTATTACGACTTAAGAAAGTCGTTATTACGAGATAAAAGGTCGTAATAACGATGTAAAAAGTCGTTATTACGACTTAATTTTTTTTTTCTTCATTTTCTAATTTGACCCTTGTAGGCTTTCGTAGAAAATACCCCTTCTTATGTTGGTAAAATTGATTTCTTATAAAATATTTTCTTAACGAGTAGAAATAAAACCTGCCCCCAGCACTTTCTATATTCCAGAGATCAAGATGAATACATCTATGTAACAAACTTTGCACAATAATTTTGTTTTGCACTTGTGCCGAATTGATTTTTGTGCAACAATTAGGAATATCATAAATCTACGTCATGTGATCAATGGAGTCATGTGACATCACAAGAATTCTTAAAAATAAAACCTGATTAAACTATTATCTCAAGTTGACTGCAATTTCAAACAAGGATTACATATTGAAATTAAAATCTAGCTCAAAATAAAATGTTTATTTTTTAGGCATTTCGGACAGCCTTATCATAACTGCGTTTTAAATATATTTTTCAGAAATATTCATTATCACTCATAACTTGATTCCAGATATCCCAAAAATACACTGGTCATATAAATTTCAGTCAAAAATTGCATGAATGTGATGACCTCTATATTTTAATTGTTCGGCCTTCTATCTTATGAAACATTATACTTTATCTCATATTTTACTACTTTATTTCCTATGTCAGGTGCGGATCCAGGAATTGAAGTTAGAGGGGGCGCTTTAAATAGGCAAGGGGTCTAGGGGCCGCCTTGAGGACCCCAGTGGGTCCAGGGCAAAGCCCTTGTGTGGGCCCAGGGGGCGAAACCCCCGGAAGCTCCTGGATTCTAGAGATTTTGTGGGGTAAAAATGAGGGTAACGACTTAACTTTACCGGTCCCCAGAAAAACGCGCTGAAATGTAGTGTCTCCGAAAGCGACTTCACTATATATGAGATCGCGTGAGCGATTGAAAAAAAAATTAAATAGTAAAATGTTTATATATCTACTTGGTAGACTTTACTTACTTTACTATTTTTGACTTCTAGTCCATTGTAATAGTAGTATCAAGTAGACATATATACATTTTTAGACGAAACTGTGATTTACGTTAACTTTGACAATTTTAGGAGGGGGGGCGCCGAATGCGCCCCCTTAAATCCGCCACTATATGTAGCTTGTAACACTGGATTTGATTGGTAACAAAGTCGGGTGTTAATTTCCGTGTACCCGCCAGGGCGGGAGGATAAAAAAAAACTTGTTGAAGACAAATCAAATATCCAGCTACAAACCATGGGAGATCCTATATGTATTACCAGTATATAGGGATTATATCACCCAATTCGATGTGTAAGAATGTGCTCTCTTTAAAAGCAATATCTGTAACGATGCAAACTAGTTGTTCACAAGTTCAAACAAGAATATCCACAGCTTCCTTTCAAACTGTCACTTTGCAAATTCTGTAATTGTTCATCTTGGATACTGTTCGTTATTTCCATTTGTTTGACCTGATTTGCAAATGCTTGAATATATAACATCAGTCTGAATGTGTCTCAAAAGACAAATTCTGACAGATGTTATACCGACTATCTGTTATGGTATTCTTTTGGCAGTGTATGGCTTACACGATTTCTTTCTCTTTTTTTTTATCTTTACAAGGATCATTTGGGGTTTGGAAAAGTCTTTAGGGCATGATTGCGCTTTCGTGACACTCAATCCAACCTCTGATATTTTAGAAGTCCATGTTTGCTCTGCTTCAAAATTGACCTTTATGTTTTCAATTTATCAATAATTTAAATTTACGTTGGCCAGGGAATGATTGTTAAAAAATTTCATATCTTCTCTGAATGCAATGTAATCTTATATGTAATCTTAAATGGAAATGTTGTTGTCCTTGATCTCGTATAACGAAAAAGTAATATTATATAGTGATATTTATAGTGATTTATTCTGAAAGGAAAAAGTAGTTCAGGGTAGAATTTTGAGGTGAATTAAGTTTAATTTATTTTTATTTTAAACTGCATTACTATCTTACTTATACATGTAATATCATCTTTAAAGAAAACGTAAACCAAATTGCATTTGTTTTGTCTTATAATTTATTAGTTATTGAAACTCCTATGAAGATGCCCCCTAAAAGTGAAAATCGAAAACTTTTATTATCTTCAATGTCTCCCCCCACGAATTTTTCACACCATTGATACCTCTTTGCATGGAATTCATCAAAGTGTTTATCTTCTAAACCCTGGCAATATTAGATATTAAATAAAAATTATTAAAAAGAATTATAACAACTTAAATTCTCATTGATTATATAATTTATTTGCATTTTGAAGGCTGGAGTACCAAGAGATAGATTATTTTTGGAAATGGAACATGATGCAGTTTTTGAATGGCTACAGACTTACCAATCGAGCGAAAAATCAAAATGCCTTTTGATCGATTTGGGAGGTAAGCTAATTTTTGTACATGTACTCGATAACACTAAGAATGAACTGGGGTGTTTTGTTATAATACAATACAAAATATAATTTTAATGGTAATAATTCATTGACAAAGGTTGGAAGGACATAAGTCTTTGACATACTTTTTTTTTTTAAAATATTTTACGTGTTATTGTAATTAAGAAAATTTTCTGATGAACTAATCTATGCAGTTTACTCTCCTTTTTGTCTGTCATTTTTTTCGTTTGCCTTATCAAAAAATCTACACATAATCAGTTTTTCTCTCAAATTGATGAAGCAATTCTTTAAATGAAGCTAAAATCTCAACAGAGAAGCCCATGTGCCACATTGCTCACATGAGCACTGTGGCTAGGAAAAATCAATACAGTAAATGCCTAAGTGGTCCCGATCCCTAACGAGGCGGGATGATTTGAACAAACTTAAATCTATGCATACTTGAATCTTCACTAACAAAGGATGCTTCTATATGTTTTTGACTGTGGCTTTTTTCCAATTTAGTTATAATTTTTTTTATAACTGTGATCCCATCCAATCCTTGGGGTCATGATTTTAACAAATCTTTATCTAAGCTACCTGAGGATGCTACCATATAAAGACCAATCAAAATTTTTATATATTTTTCCTATATTTACATATGTGAAACTTTGATCGACCATTGTGGCCCCGCCCTACCCCCAGGGGTCATGATTTGAATAAACTTGAATTTACACTACCTGAGGATACATCCATATAAATATGACCAATCATGGCTTTGTTGTTCTCAAGAAGAAGAATTTTAAAAATTGATATTTTTCCTTTATATTCCTATATAATATATTGTGGCCCCGCTCTACCCCCGGGTGCATAAATTGAACATACTTGATTCTACACTACCTGAGGATACTTCTATATAACTATGACTAATCATGGCTTTGTTGTTCTCATGAGGAAATTTTTTTAAAAAATCCTATATATTCAAATGTAAAACTTTGCTCATCCATTGTGGCCCTGACTATCCCTTGGGACATAATTTGAACAAACTTGCATCTACACTACCTAAGGATGCTACATATAAATATGACAAATCCTGGCTTTGTTGTTCTCAATAAGAAGATTTTGAAAGATTTTCCTATATAAAACTTTGATTATCCATTGTTGACCCGCCGTGCCCCCGGATGGAAAACGTGAATCTATACCACCTGAGGATGCTTCCAAAAGTTTCATCTTTCCTGGTCTAGTTATGTTCCCCAAACGAAGTTGGGGAACATATTGTTTTTACTCTGTTTCTTATTATTATTATTATTATTATTTTTCTTCTCGGGAAAATTTTGTCCGCGAATGATCTTGTAAACTACACATCCGATTTAGGTGAAATGTTTTTAGGGTCAGTAGACATGTTATGTAGATTTGCGGAACGAAGGTCATTTTGTGCGCACGTGCTTGCAAGAGCGTGCACGTGCAAAACGTGAAATGACCGATTTAATTGATATAGGCGTAACTTTTTACATTTTTGATGAAATGCTTTAAAACTCATAATATAAGGATATATTAGTAGCATAGACAATATCACATGATCAAATTAGCAAGATCTCACGCGCATGCACGTGCGCTTTGCTCTGATTGGCTGAAACTAAAGTCTCAATATCTTTCTTGTTTTTTGACGAAATCCTTTGAAATTTTGAACATAGCCATGTATTAGGATATCCTACAACATGATATATATAGAAATTATCATGAAAACACGTGCATGCACGTGCGCTGCATCTGATTGGCTGAAACTTTAAATAGCTATAACTCCCTAGGTTTTCAACCAAACAGGATGGGATTTGGAACATAGATATATAAAATGGACTTCTACAAGATGGTATGGTCAACATGCACAAGCACACACGTGCGTGTACGTGAGCTGCAATCTGATTGGCTGAAACTTTAAACAGTTATAACTCCCTTGGTTTTCAACCAAACAGGATGGGATTTGGAACATAGATATATATAATGGACTTCTACAAGAAGATAGGTCACCATGCTCATGTATGCACGTGCATGCACGTGAAATGGGTACAATCAAAAATACGCTTGAATGAGCGAGTTTTTTAACACTTTTGGATTAAATACTTTAATATTTAGTATATTAAAATATATAGATTGTGTAGACAAGATGATATGGTCATTACGTACATGCATTCACATGCGCACACATGCAATGCTAAAATTTGAATGAGCATAGTACATTTCTGGGTAAACGTTGTCAAAGTCTCAAATGCATAGAGTTTGTGTTATTTAATGAAGCTTACAGGGAATATGGCACCAAAATGGAGTTGGGGAGCGTTTGGGGAACATCTGTAACGGTCCCCGTTACAATTAGCACTAGTTGTTCTTGAGAGGAAGATTTTTGACAGAACGCAATTTTGTCAGAAATTTTCAATTACTGTAAACAAATTTTATTCGCGTTCGAGAAATTTTGGCGAGGCTCCCAAGAATATTTTTCGCCGCGAACGGGTCCTTAAAGTGTCTTAATTTATTAGAAACATTTCCAAAAACGTCTTGATCGTGAAAATGTATCGTTGCGAAATAGTTTACTCCTGGTAAATCGCGAAATAAAGTCGTCGCATATCAAAGTTGGTTAAGAGTATTTCCCCTTAGCATTTGAACAAATTTAAATCCCCTTCACCCAAGGATACTTTGTGGCAAGTTTGTTGAAATTCATCTAATGGTTTTTGAGAAGAAGCGTAAAATTTGAAAAGTAAACAGACAAACAGATAGACAGACGGACGCCATGAAATGTGGTCAGAAAAGTTCACTTGAGCCTTCGGCGCAGATGAGCTAAAAATTAATGTAATCTTCAAAAACCACTTTCTCTCATTTTGGACATTAAGCGGTCAAACAGTTAGCATTATTAAAATAAACATGAGGATATGTACAAAAAATTAAGAAATACATGTATCAGAGGTCAGGTTCTAGGGCGAAACTATACAGTTCATCAGTTTTATAAATATTCTCCTCCCTGTTAAAAAATCAAACTATACGAGGGTCATTCAAAAAGTTCGTAGACTTTTGTCCTGATTTTTTTATTTAACGTCATATATCCAAATTTGGTACAAATGTTTTAACAACAGATTCAAATAATTTAAGTAAAAAATTGGAATGTGTCTTCATATTTATTAAAATTACCAAGGATTTAGAACAGCAAAAATGGGGTCACGGAGCATCGTCAAAATTGAGTAATTTACTAATTTTCACTTTATAGTAGTTACAACCATACCTTTAATAAATGGAGCTTTAACGAAAAAAATGTACATGTTTAAATAAAGTATTGCTGTATTAATTAAAATGAAATCAGGTTATGTAATATGTCACTCCATTTAAAAGATATCAGTTTTCAAATACATATGGACTTGATTAAAAAAAGCAAAAAAACCATGACGTTGGAGGACGTCACGGGGCAGCAAGTAGCAATAAAATTGTACTTTACATTCGGGAAACTTCTTCTACAAGCTTAAAAACATCCGTATAAACCAGAATCTGTATGTAAAATAATCTGTGTATTTGTATTAAATGGAAAATAAAATTTTTGAGTGGTAGCTAGTTCGAATCGGACGATGGATTGTCTGCAAAGAAACAGGTTAAAGTTTAAAATATTGTCGACAGAGTTAGGAACGTCATTAAACGTGATGTGTGCTTCACTGTTGCAGAATAAATAGAAATACATGGTAAATTAAAGAATTTGAAAACAATGACATTCTTATCCAAGCTATATTTGTACAATTGTTCGCAAACTAGGTTTAAAGTGTTATGGATATTTTTTTAATGGAGAAGATGCTATAAACCGTGTTTGAAATTAAGAAAATTAGTTTGATTTTGACAAACTTTCTCAACGTTGTCTTTTACGTTACAATGTTGGTTAATCGTGCTCCGTGGTAACAAAACATGTTGGTTTAAATTTTGGATAACATGAGTTCTATTTATCAAATGGAATGAAACTTCACACTTCGACAAAATAAAATGTTTATGTTTACGAAAATGTGTTGATCTATAATCTTGTAATTATTATATGACGATGAGAAGCATTGTCTACATATTTTTTTAATGACCCTCGTATACATAATTTTGATGAGGGTTGTATTAATTTATATAATATTACTTAAAATATTTCACTTTTCCATTCACCTATGATAATTGATCATCGTAAAATATGTATTAAAAGGTTAACAGAAGAAAAATATACCATAATAGTATATTTGCTGAAGGAGTAGACAGCACAAAAAGACCTCGTTCTAAAATAATTATTTACACAACAGAAAGTGTTAGAAGGTCATAAAACAAGAATCCTGGTATATTCCAGAGTAGGGTCATTTACATAATATCCCCATAATATCCACAATAGGGCAAACACTCCCCAGCGAGCCCTATATATTGTATACAAAACGCAACATAGTCAAACCTATAAATACTTCTAGAGTACCGAATAAAGAAAGATTGCACTTAGTGTACACGTATCCCGGTAAATTGCGCAAAAATAGAGTATGGTAAGTAAATAAATAAAAATCTAGGCTGTGTTTTGTAAAAGGGGTCATTGTTATTCATTTACATTTAATGTTATTCCAATTTTAAAGCTGGATGATGAGTTCATTGACGCCCCAATTTCTTATAAGGACGAAAGGGATAGAACTGTCCGAAATTCAACATATTTAAGAAGAATTTTGTGCAAACCTGCGTTCGGGGTAAACTGTTTTTAAAAAGGTACAAAACGCCGACCGTTTTCCTCACTAATTACGGGATTTTACATGTCACTGACCTATTTTTGACTTGTTTATTGTATATTCCAATTTATGTATAGTTTTGCCCTATCACCTGACCTTTGATACATGTATTTATTCCAACTTATAGACTTAGATAGATTTTTGAATATAAAAAAAACATTAATAAATCACGTGACTGTAACTATGATTAACATTCTGTCGAAAGCGAACACTTAGACTGCTACATTTAAGTTATTTTTTTCTGCCAAGTATTCTAAAGGGGTAATGGAAGATTGTTATGCCATCTTTGCAATAGCATCAATCCTCAAAGTGTAACGAATGTAAAATATAGACATATATGGTAGAAGTACATAGATGGTTCAACACCAGAATGCTTTCTTGGACCAATAAACAAACAAACAAAATTAAAAAAGCAATCACACATACAAATAATCAAATTGTTTTAGTGATAAAATATCAACAGACAGCCATCGCAATTATTTTTATTCTAGACACCATTTTATGTTCAAAATATCTACTGTACTTTTAAAGTAGAGAGAGAGAGAGAGAGAGAGAGAGAGAGAGAGAGAGAGAGAGAGAGAGAGAGAGAGAGAGAAATCGATCCGGTACCAATCTTTTAGAAAATACAGAAGTAGTTATTCTTTCATATGACTTTTCCGTTTTCAAACGCAAGAATACTTCCTTAAATAATTATTGAATTTCCATCTAGAACCTGAAGGAAAAATGGATAAAAATCTGGATTTAGGGACGGGTACATATACATCTCCAAGATCCTTCCAAGTACCCCTCTTTCGAAAAAAAGCAGGCGTACCATTAGAATTTCTTTGTATATACTTTTCTGTATATTTTGTAGACGCCATGAACACCCTCCCTTTATAAGATCTTTAAAATAAATGCATAGAGAAGGATATGGAGATAACGAACAGTATTCAATCTCAAAGTTCATAAAACAATACAAAATAGGAGCAGAGCAAACATTAACCTCCAAAATATTAGAGGTGGGATCAAGTGCCATGGAGGAGTGAGCATCCCCTGCAGACCAGTCACATCCGCCGTGTGTTCCTTGTCATGATCAGGAAATAACGGAAAAATCGTCGTCAATTCAGTGTATAAATAATGAACTAACAATTGGTATGAAAAACGTCAGTCAGCATTTGACTCAATGATAAATTGTATTTGCTGACAAGGTCATTGTATCGACCATAGAACTTATGAAATGATGACTTTAAACGAAACTGCTGATATTCTTGTTTCATCAACTTCCTTGTCAATAATTTACCTCGTTTCAGAAGTTGTTCATATGTAGAGCATCTCTTGCGTATCGAATCAACTGAGATATATATACTCCGTATGCAGGTGATGAAGGTATATTGCTGCACATGTAAGGGAAGTTGACGATAGAAAAGTTAAAGTCATCACGTTTATCATATAGTTTGGTTGTTAGATTACCATTAGCGTCTTTTTCAAGTAAAATATCCAGGTAAGAAGCAGAAGTGTCAGACTCTGTGGTATCTTTTATCTCAAGCTCACCAGGATATATCTTATCGACATAGGAATGGAAATTACCATTGTTAATTGACAATATATATATCTAAATGTCGAGTTGAAGGCCACAGCAAGTGTTTTCTTCTTTTCACGCATAAGATTCTGTACAAATTCTGCTTCATATGAAAATAAAAATAAGTCTGCTAATAACGGAGCGCAATTTGTACCCATGGGATTTCCAATAGATTGTTGGAATACCTGGTTTCCAAAACCACATAGATATTGTCAATCAGAAACTCAAGCATCTTCTTGATGTCAACTTCAGAGTACTTAGGTGTGCAAATAGAATCTGTTTAAACAAAATAATTTTGCAAATGACCAATGACGAGGTAAGTAAATTTACGAGTTCCATTTTTATTGAAGAAGCATCTGTCAATGACATCAGAAAGCCTGGATTTTAATTTGTCGTGGGGAATTGTTGTGTAAAATGTTGAAAAGTCGAAAGTTCTTAAGCTGTTGATTTTGGTAAAATCTTGTGATTTTAAATTGTCCAAAGGTTCTTTGGAATTTTTGTGTATCCACATCTGATTCACACCGCTTCTTGAATATATTGTCGCACATGTAGTACTCTTGAGGTTTTTCCTTCATTACAACAATATTTTAGTGAGGAGTAACGGAATAGGCTAGGTTGAACATTTACTGGAACCTGCAATGTATCTTTGTTTGTAAGGATTCTTATGAAGTTTGGGCATCATTTATCTATGGAATATGGAGTTTAACTTTAATAAATGTAATGATATTTACCTAATTATACTAAAAAGGGACTTATAACTCCGTTTTTCCTATATTTGTATATACAAGGAATGTATAAAATTTTAACATCCGGTGAAGTTAAAACATTCAAGGTCGTTTTTCCGATAGTCGGAAAGGCCCGAGATGTTGCGATTGGCTATTAAACATGTTTTGAATTGATCGACGAAATACCCTGCCTTATCATTAATATAAATGAGACACATTTAAAACCCAACTCGGACAGGCGCAACATTCCGGAATTAACATCTGTTTGAGGTTTTTTATCTCACCTGAGCCGAAGGATAATCAAGATAAAACAAAAATAAGGTGGGGTCATTAAAAAAATCTTCTTCTCAAGAACCACTGGGCCAGAAAAGCTGAAACTTATGTGAAAGCATCCTGGGGTAGTGTAGATTTTAAATTGTTCAAATCATGACCCCCAGGGATAGGACGGGGCCACAATGGGGAATCAAAGTTTTACATAGAAATGTATAAGAAAATTTTTTGAAAATCTTCTTCTCAAGAAGCACTGGGCCAGAAAAGCTGAAAATTATGTGGAAGCATCCTTGTGTAGTTTAGATTCTAAATTGTTCAAATCATGATCCCCGGGGGTAAGGCGGGGCCACAATGGGGAATCAAAGTTTTACATTAGAATATATATAGGAAAATCTTTGAAAATCTTTTCAAGAACCACTCGGCCGGAAACATTGAAACAGTTATGATAAGGCTGTCCGAAGGCTTAAAATGCCTTAAAATATACATTTAACTTTGAGCTAGATTTTAATTTCAATATTTATACCCCCGCTCCGAAGGAGAGGGGGGTATACTGTTTTACCCTTGTGTGTCTGTCCGTCCGACCATCCGTCTGTCTGTCTGTGTGTCCGTCCGAAACAAATTTTCGTCGCAGTTTTCACAGCAACCACTCATGGTAGATGCTTGAAATTTTAACACAATCTTCTCTGAGGCATGCCATATGGTTGGATACATTTTCGTTTAAATCCGATGTCAACTTCCTGTTTGTCTGTGCGTCTGTCCATTTCATACATAACAAATTTTTGTCGCAGTTTTCTCAGCAACTACTCATCGTAGATGCTTGAAATTTTAACACAATCTTCTCTGAGGCATGCCATATGGTGGGATACATTTTCGTTCAAATCCCATGTCAACTTCCTGTTTGTCTGTGTGTCGGTCCATTTCATACATAACAAACTTTTTGTTGCAGTTTTCTCAGCAACTACTCATCGCAGAAGCTTGAAATTTTAACACAATCTTCTCTGAGGCATCCTATACATTGGGATACATTTTTGTACAAATCGGTTGTCAACTTCTTGTTTGTCTGTGCGTCTGTCTGTTTCATACATAACAATTTTTCCTCTCAGTTTTTTCAGCAACTACTCCTCATAGATGCTTGAAATTTTAACACAATCTTCTCTGAGGCATGCCATATGGTGGGATACATTTTCGTTCAAATCCCATGTCAACTTCCTGTTTGTCTGTGCGTCTGTCCATTTCATACATAACAAATTTTTGTCGCAGTTTTCTCAGCAACTACTCATCATAGATGCTTGAAATTTAAACACAATCTTCTCTGAGGCATGCAATATGGTGGGATATATTTTCGCTGATCTCGGATATCAATATCCTGTTTGCCTGTGCGTCTGTCCGTTTCATACATTACAAATCTTTGTCGCAGTTTTCTCATTAGCTATTCACAGCAGATGCTTGAAATTTTATTACACTCTTTGTTGAGGCATGCCATATGGTGGGATTTATTTTGATATGAATCTGATGTCGACTTCATATTTTTCTGTGCATCTGCCTGTAATTGAACTTGTGTATTTTAACATGATAGTGCTTATTTACATCAGAGCGGGGGTATTATTAGTGAGCATTGGCTCACAGATTTCTTGTTAATTCTTGTTTGAAATTGCTGTCAACTTGAGATAATAGTTTAATCAGTAAAGCATTTTGTGAAGTCACATGACTGTGTTGATCACGTGACGGACATTTATGATGTTCTTCAACGTTGTACAAAAATCGCTTCGGCACAAGTGCAAAACAAAAATATTGTGCAAAGTTTTTTAACATAGATCAATTCATCGTGATCTCTTTTACATGGAAAGTGCTGTGGGCAGGTTTGATTTTTACTATTTAAGAAAATATTGTACGAGAAATTCAATTAACCAACATGAAAAGGGGTATTTTCCACTCTTTATCGCGATTTATACAAAAAAAGGATAAACTATACACAATCCCCCAGCAATAATCAGTTAGAGGACATACTTCTCTTGTAGATTCACACAGAATATCTTCAATTTGTCTTTGTTTATCACTTGTGCCAGTCCAATATAAACACGATTGTTAAATTCTAACTCTGTCTACGGACGTGTAAGGGGAGCGTTTCATATTTAATGTTTCGCTATTGTTTGAATATGTTCATATCGGAAAAGCGAAATGAATAGATATATTTATATTTCAAATATATATTATCATAACAGCAAACTGGCGCTTAAAACCAATCCCAACACTTGAATTAAACAATAACACACAAAATTAAGGCACCTCTCATGTAAAAATTATGACACTTTCCCCGTCATGTCAGCTAAAGTATGCAGTGAGTTGACGTCATACTCTATTATGACGTCATATTTCTGTAGTTCAGAGAAGTTAGGTACACTCTGAACAGTTTGATATTTAACGGGCAGCCTTATCCTAGCCACGTTTTGAGGAAGCATCCTGAGGTAGTGTAGATTCTAAATTATTCAAATCATGACCCCCGTGGATAGGTCGGGGTCACGATGGGGAATCAAATTTTTACCTAGTAATATATAAGAAAAATCTTTGAAAATCTTCTCCTCAACAACCACTGGGCCAGAAAGGCTGAAACTTATGTGCACATGGAAGCATCCTGGGTTAGTGTAGATTTCAAAATGTCTAAATTATGATCAGTGGGGTAGGGTGAGGTTGCAATATGTATTAAAAGGGGGAAATCTGGTAAAGAACAGAATGGTCATAGCTTCTCAGGTGAGCGATGTGGCCCATGGGCCTCTTGTTTTGAATTACCTTTAATAAAACGTCAATGTTAATTTTTGCATGTAATATTTCACAAAGATAACAACATATGGCTTTTGTGTAAAATAATCAATATTTGCCCTGGGGGCCATAAAACTTAGACGAGCTCACTTTGATCTCAGTCTCACTTTTCCACTATATATTCCTTTGGAGACTGAGATCAAAAGTGAGCTTGTCTAAGTTTTATGGCCCCCAGGCCAGAGTTAATTAGATGAATTAACCACTGCGCCATGTATGCGACAAGTTTTTTAAACGGATTTTTTATGAAGTCCAAGAACGACCAAAGGGAGAGGTAGTAATTTGGGGTTAGCATGGTGACGGTGATATTTTTGATCCTGTTCACTCTTTTGCTTTTCGGCGACAAAGTTTATTTTATTTCCCATGGAGCATCTAAATTGGGATAATTTACTCAGATAACGGTTAAGGCCCTTGATACGATTTTTCAAAACTGGCGCAAATTTTGCTTTATATACAATCTGAGAACACGTTCAGCAAATTTAAAGATCAGTTAATCTTGCACATAGATGTATTTTGCGTGTTTGATGGTGTGTTTGTGGGGGAGGGGGTGGGGAGGAGGATTAGCATGTTCAAGTAGGTATTAGTATTCCCAGTGTACATGTACATTTAGTTTAATTGGTGTTTATTTATTTTTTTACATATGATTAAATTGATATATTTTTGTGAAAATATAGTAAAAATAAAAATAGTCTATGAAATATAGAAATCACGATTTTGCTAAAATTGCATTTTTACGATTTTTACACGACTTTTGTATGTATGTCAGAAAAGCAAACGATTGCTATAACTTTTAAATAAATAAGATTTTTAATATACTTTTCTTTGAAATGCTATTACAATGCATATATGTTGTGATATTATACAGAAAATATTAACTTCAAATCTGTGTCCTGTATTACTGACAATATCATTTAAGCAGGAGATTTTAATTGTAATTTGGAGAAGACTGATGATTCTCGTATTAAAAATTTTAAAAATATACTAAACAACAATAACTTGATAGATCTTTGGCGCAACTTAAGGTCACATGATCTAGGTTATACTTGGTCCAATGGGGCAAACATACCCACAAGAAGAATTGATTATTTTCTTATATAAAAATCCCTAATATTTTCAGTCGAATATATAATCCTCCGAGAAGTACCAGGGTAACATTCTGGGGGAAAAAGAATGTCAGATCACAAATGTATTAAGGTTAACTTTGACATTGATTTAAATATAAGAGGTCCAGGATATTGGAAATTTAATGCCTCACATCTACAAGATAATATATTTGTAAAAGAAGTGAAAAAAAATTATTAAAGATTTTAAATCAAACGAAAATGCTCAAGCATCTTGGGTGGTAATAAAAATTAAAATGAAAGACTACTCTATGAAATAAAGTAAAACTGTTAGTAAAACATGTAAACGTCAAATCATTCATCTAGAAAATGAAATAGCAACTATGGAGAAATCAAATTCAAATGATATTGATATGAATAGAATTAAAAGAACTGATCAATAAAAAAGCTAAGGGTACCCAGATATAAGATCACACCTCATTCTTCCTTAAACTTGAATCAAATCTTCAAAATAATAATACCATAAAGCGTATAAAAATGGTGACCATATAACTACTAATAGTAGTGATATCTTGGTGGAAATGTGTGATTTTTATATTAAACTGCTTAAATCAACAATTATTGATAATACCGAAATCAAATCTTAACTTGGAAGCAACTAACATAACTGAGGTAGTTAATGTTAAACAGAAACTAGAATTAGATAAATTTCCGACAATGAAAGAATGTGATGAAGCGGTTGAAATGTTGAAATCCAATGAATCGCCAGGCCTGGATGGGTTACCAGGTGAATTTTACCAAGTCTTCTGGAATGAACTAAAGCCGCAGTTCTACAATAATCTAAGATACACCTTTAACAACAAATGTATGATATTCTCTCAACGTCTATCTTTTATTACACTTATTCACAAAAAGGGGGATAAATCAGACCTATAGCAAACTATCGCCCAATAAGTCTTACAAATACTGATTATAAGATATTAGCGATTATACCAGCTAATAGACTTCAAAAAGTAATAGACCTACTAATTAGTAAACATCAGTCTGCATATATAAAAGGAAGATATATAGGAACAAATGCAAGAACAATTTTAGATATATTTGAATACTGTGAAAATAAAACTTACGATGGAATCTTACTTTTCTTAGATTTTCAAAAAGCTTTTGATTCAGTAGAATGGAATTTTTAATTTTTGAAACATTAACTCCTCCTTGTCATCTTAATCTTAACCCTAATTAACATGTATGGAAGAAGATAGACCGTAGAGTGAGACAGCTTTTCCAGCAGCAGAATCTAGCAGAACTAGAGGACGATCTAGTCTCAACATGGAAAAAATGCAATAAAAGAATTTTTCTTAAATAGGGTGAACTCTTTGAGGAACGGTTGTCTTGCTATAAAATCCTTTGAATAGAGGATAATGCAGTATTAGGGTGCCTTAGCGTTTCTGCGTATTGTGTTAAAGCGTCTCAATAAAATATATTAAGTGAGATAAAAATTTTTTGCTACTTATTTATCCTGTATACTTATTAAATTATACTGTTAAAATAATTCAATATAAGAGCGGTGTAAAGTAAAAAAAACTTGACTGGGGACGTAGAAATTTTGATTAGTATATATGAAAATTATAAATATAAGATATGTTTATGTTTTATATTAATTTATGTCATAAAGTTTGTAATATTTAAAAAAAAAAATCGAAAACTGTCTGAAAAAATGTTAATACTATCTTTTAATCCAAATGTGACCTGGCCTTTGGAGTATATTATCGTAGGGGGGCGTTTGGACTTGATGCGTTGGTGCCCCCTACGGACATCTTCTGTAAAATTGCTATAGTTTAATATATGTAAATGTAAAACAAATACGAAATGTGAGTAAAACATACTCATAAAATGTAAATTGTCATGTATGCATTTTTTGTTTATTCTGTTCTATCTTACTGGTATTTAAATACATATAGTTACTATCTTTGATATGTACAATTCCTTTTTTCTAACATGTATGCATTTCTTATTTATTCTGTTCTATCTTTCCATACTTAACGACATAGTTATCATCCATGATATGTACAACTCTTTTTTCTATCTGATCCAGGGAGCTCCTGGCACCCCAGGTGAGGATATATCTGCAAGGGCCTCTGAGGAGGCTTTGCCTCAAAATTAATTGTTAATATGTCAATGAATAAAATATATTTTAAAAAAAAATTTAAAAAAAATCAAAGAATGAGTGCACTTAAGTACGTCATCTGGAACCTTTTTTTCTGCTAGCCATTTTAAGCTTAACATAACAATATATCGCTAAATTAATCTATGATAAATGTGCAATCATATGCTTTTGATATTTATTTCTGGAATTTTTTCAAACATATTTCTATAATTACAGACATTGTAATTGAAAAGAGCATGTAAAAGCCTAAAATTCCGGAAATTTGAACGGGACCATTTTCGAATCTAAAGTATCTGCGAATCGGCTGAGACATTTAAATTGGTTATGGAATGTAAACATTAGCACATATGATTTTTTCGCATTGCGAATTGAAATGGAGAAGAGAGAGAGATCGTGTTGATTTCATGGTACATAATTATTAAATGATTCTAATGTTAAGGGATGGGGTAAATGTCTCGCTGTGCAGACCATAATACAGAGGCGACATAAGCCTATACATGTACTTACTAATGACAATGTCAATACCAGAATTCTTTCAAAACACCCCTAATGAAAAGCATAAAGATAAATAAGAGACATATTTTCTTCAAACCCTATTAAAATTTGCGCAAAAATCTCCCATAGTTTGAAGTTGGAAGTACGATAGATAATGTCACAACAGAGACTTAAACACAATGAAATTTTCAATGAAAGCGTTAGCGTATCGAACAGCAGAAGGTCACGTGAGGAAGGTGATTATAATATCAATCGTTGTTGCTCAGTGACCGGTTAATTTAGTAGCTATCTCGACCCTAGTTTGGGGACATTTTTTTGAAAATTAGATATGAGCCGCAACTTGGCCAACATTGTCCTTTGGATATGTTTAAGTTTAAGTTAAAATACATATTCTGTGCAAATGAGAAAAATGGCCAAGTTGCGGCTCGATGTAGACAATGTCGTTGAAAACTGGTATGAATATGAATAACAATAGAAATGAGACAAAACTGTTAGACCCCCGTCTCAAAAGCTAGTGTCTTTCGGCATTATTTAATACTTTCATGTAACATAATATACCAAAACCTGCTCTTAAGACATTGTTTAATACCTATAAAACATAAATTTAATGAATGTTCAATTTTATTTTGCGCAAAACATCGGGATCCAACTCTCATAGCTTAAGTGCACTCATTCTTTGTGTCTTTCCACATACATTTATGGGTCTCTGAGTTGTTTTCACTACTCCACAGATATTGTATTATCAAAATGCATCCCTACTGAAACAATAACAAACCTGCCTTAATGAAGTATAACCTCAATTAATCAGCCATTTCAAAATTTTAAACATTTAATTTCTGCTGATTTGACGTTATATCCATTGTCAATCTCAAAATGTAAAAGGTATTCATCCAAAAGTCTATGGAATTTTACAAAATACAAATGCAATGTATAACGTGTTTAATAAAAACTTTGTCGTGCTCCGGGTTACAATCGAATGTTTAATAATGAAGTCATAATTGTAGTTTCACACTTGAAATTGAATAAAATTTCTCATTGTTTAGTTCACAATTATTAAAATATTATATATTTGCTGATAATAATGTTTCAAATTGGCGAAGCGTGCACTAGTTAAACCACGTCTTGAAAAGCCAGGGGTGGATATGAATATCGTTACTTACTATAGACCATTCTCAAATGTACCTTTCATCAGCAAGGTCATCGGACGTGTTGTTGCACAAGAGCTTAACACACATTCTCTGTAAGCACCAAAAAATCTTGGAAACGACACGTCTCGGATTTTGATGAAATTTTCACCATAGGTGTGTTCTGGTACAAAACTAATAAATATGGTGTCGAAAGTTCCACAGGTGCACTTGGTTGCCATGGAGACGGATTCATTAAATTTCGGCCATTTTTGGCCCATTTTGACTAAATGAAAACATGAAAATTGAGGAAATATAAATGAATATTTATCGGTATCTAATACACTCTAACAAAAATCATTGGATCATATGATAACATGACCTTTTAAGAAACATAGGACATATAATCGTTAATTCTAGAAATATTCCTTCTGTAAGGAAAAGGTCATGCAAAATGACATGGTTTCTAAAAAAATTGAAAAATGGGGAAATTGGAATTTTTGGAGATCTTTGAGGCTAGATAAGAAAAATTGTCTGCGGAAATTTCCCAAATCTTATGTGTGTTATTATACTTTGGAATAATTAGTGTCATTTCATGAAAAAACATAAGTAGACTTTTGCTCCTATTTTTAGTAACATTTATCTATAAATAGATATATTTTAGAAAAATGTGAAAAATCTAATTTTGGCAAAGTTTTAATTGTCATTACTGCATAATAAAAACGTGTGTTGTAAAATTTGAAATTTCAATGACAAGAGCTGGACACTACTAACTGGTATGGATAACGGTTGAGGGGAATTCTCCTTTCTAATTTTAGTAACAGGTGGCTAAATATAGGTATGTCTCTGAATATTAGGAAAAATAGCATTTTTGTTCTAATTGGAAGCTTCATAAAAAAGTCCTAACAAATATAAAGCTTTCTACAATATGCTTTTAAAATTTACATGTGTTTGTTCAAAAATTGCTACAATATTGAGGATGGACTCTTGTTTCATTTTATGGCAACAATGGTCTAAATACAGATTACTCGAATAATTAAAAAAATGTAGATTATTGCACCTTTTTCAGGCAATTTTTAGATGTACATGTAGTTACTGCATAATTAGGAAATATTTTTTAAAATTTTAGATGTAAATGACAAGATCTGGATACCCCTAGCAGGTATGGATAATTGATAAGGGAAATTCCAATTGCTATTTTTAGTATCAGGTGGCTAAATATAGAGATGTCTCTGAATATTAGGAAAAAATACATTTTTTGTTCTAATAGGAAGCTTCATATAAAAAGTCCTAACAAATATAAAGCTTTCTATAATATGTTTACAGAATTTACATGTGTTCGTACAATAATTGCCACAATATTGAGGATCAACTCTTATTTCATTTCATATCAACAATTGTCTAAAAATAGATTATTCGAATAATGGAGAAAATGTAGATTATTGCACCTTTTCAAGCATATTTCAAATGTAATTTTCTGCATAATTAGGAAATATTTTGTAAAATTTAGATGCTTATGACAAAATCTGGACACCACTAGCTGGCCAGGTATGGATAATGGTTGAGGGGAATTCCCATTTCTATTTTTAGTATCTGGTGGCAAAATATAGATATGTCTGAATACTAAGGAAAATGACATTTTTGTTCTAATAGGAAGCTTCATATAAAAAGTCCTAACAAATATAAATCTTCAGGGTTCTCCATCATTTGAAATGTTACTGTGTTGCATGCAGAGTTAACGCAAAGAACAAAAATTTCGTGGTATTTTCGCGATCAAATTCGCAACTTATTCACTATTTATGAAAATTACAAAAGAAAACATGCACACATTTATTTAAAAATCGCTAAGTAGTTACACAAATGGTATGGTCGTACATATTGATAAAAGTAAAAACACGTTCTGAAAAGCAGAGGAAATTCTGACCGATACAGTCGTACTTCTTAACATTTTTTAAAGTAAATTTGCCGTGATTATTTATCAGTTTTCTTGATCGAGTTATCACATAAAAAAAAAAAAAAAAAAAACTTCAGAACAGTAAAATATTTTAAGAGTTCCTTGAACATGTTCAGGATTTTAAGCAATTTATTTACATCAATTAAATTACTTCGATACGATAACGTATTGTTTTACTTACAGTGCTGAAATAATTCTAGAGCCATGGTTCTATAGAAAAGACATATTTAAATTTTTTTTAAATGATACTAAGGCTATGTATTTTATTGCAACTACCAATTAACCATTACATGGAAGTATGAAAACAAATTACTCGTCTTTGTTGAATGTTCCATCATGCGTGGAGTCCGGTGAGGGTCTAGGGGATAATTGATTATGCAAGGTTGTGCTCTAACTTTTATAATTGATAGACGATATAATTGTTTAATTAAAGTCTCAGTTAGGGAGAATTTGTGTGTTTAGATTTTCTAATTATCACAGATCTTACTGTGTTGGCAAAATTTTACTGTGTTGCATGCATAAAATTTTAATCGTTACTGTGTCGGGAGCAACAAAGTAAAAACAGCTCATGGAGAACCCTGAATCTTTCTACAATATGCTTTCAGAATACACGTGTTTGTACAATAAATGCTACAATATTGAGAATGGACTCTTGTATCATTTTTTAGCAATAATGGTCTAAATATAGATTACTCGAATAATTGAGAAAATGTAGATTAATGCACCTTTCACAGGCACTTTATAAATGCCATTGCTGCTTAATTAGGAAGTATATTGTAAAATTTGAGATGTGAATGACAATAGCTGGACACCTTCAGTCGGTATGGACAATGGTTGAGGGGGTTTCCCAATTCTAATTTTAGTATCACATGCCGAAATAAAAATTTGTCTCTACATATTGGGGAAAAATGGCAGTTTTTTCTACTAATTTGAATCTTCCTAGAAAATGTCTTAAATATAAAGCTTTCTACAATATGCCTTCGAAATGAACTCTTGTTTGTGCAGGAATTGTTACAATATTTAGGACTGACCTTTTTTATTACCAACAATGGTCTAAAAAGATTCCTAGAATAATTGAAAAAATATGGGTTATTGTACCTTTTCAGGCAATGTTGGAAAGAAAAATCAATGTTATACCCGTTAGTCTGGAAATTTTTGCTGTAGATAATTTTTTTTATCAAATTCGCAAAAAATATTTTTCTTAAAAATAAATTACAAATAAGAAAATGTTAACAAAGCAGTGATTATTCGCAAAATTTTGATACGTAAAAATTAATAAACACCATTTTGACCTGAATTCACAAAATAAAATCGACGTAAAAATTTCCAGATTAACGGTAGGCGTTGTGTGACTGACAAATACTTCCAAACTATTTAGTGAAATGCACATTAGCTGAACGGGGGGCTCTCTTTTCTATTTATAGCACATCCACTTATATGTAGCAACTTCTCAGCAAAAGAAGAAAATGACAAAGGATTAAAGGATTTTCATATGCTTTTTTTGATAACATACTGCTGTATTTAACATGTTCAATATGGCATGAGCATAATAAAGTTTTCCTAGTAAATTAGTAATGTGACTGATAAGTATAAACTATAAGAAATATCGGTAGTTACCGTTAACTAACAAGCATAAAAACAATGATGATATTCAGTTCTACTTATTTGAAATATGCGAAATCACGTCCAGTTCTATTTATAGAAACAAAGAACAAGGTACAGTTTCAAAACAAAATATTTAAACCCTATATTTTTCTAAAATATGAAAGTGATATAGGAAAGCAAAATTCACTCTTTCTGAATCAAAAGAATTCCCTAAAGTAAAAATACACAAATTGTTTTTTTTATATGACATCCTAAATGCTAATTGTGACGTCATTAACTTGAGTATTTTCCCGTACTTTCTTAAAAAGTTGTAGAAGACATCAATTTTCAGTAAAATATTTTCTTTCAGAAGACATATTCTGCCACTCTCGCCCAGAGAGATTTTGAGATAACCTATATGTGATTTTTCATAGCAGTTTACATAATATATCCAAAAAACCCTGTAGCAGATCAGTGAAATGGCATTTTAACAAGGTCTTGTTTTTTTTCCTGATTAAAATGGCCGAATTCAATGGATCCGTCTCCATGGCAACCAAGTGCACGTGTGGCACTTCCGATACCATGTTTACTAGTTTTGTACCAAGACACACCTATGGTAAAAATTTCATCAAAATCCCAGACATGTCGTTTCCAAGACCTATAGTAAATTCGTTGGTGCTTACAGAGAATGCGTGATAATTGTCATCTCACCAGAAACAGTCTTCATGATGACCTGCACTCAGGTTACAAGACCAGTACCAGCACTGAAACAGCCATCTTGTGAACAAAAGCAGACGTAGAAGCAGTACTGAATAAAGGTGATGTCATGCTCCGAGTCCTTCTCGATTTCCTCTTATTGGGGAGAACAAGAGGAAGTTGGATTGACAGACATAGCGCCTCGTTGGGTATAGCCCTACGTGAGTAGCCGCAATCAATCAGTAAAGATTAACAACAGATGTGCCACTGTCCATTGAAGTGCCCTAAGAATCCGTTTTCGTTCCAATTCTCTTCCTAATGTACCTTCTACCACTAAGGAAAGTCATCATCCTGCATGCCATTAACCTTGTTGGATTTGCAGACGGCACTCAATTGTTCAGCCGTCTGACTGTAAAAAAATGTCATGCGTACGGCACATGTACAAGTCAAGCTTATGGAGGAGTGCAAACCTGGAGGACCGTACACAAACTCAAAGTAAATTATGCAAAAACCCATATAATGGTGTTTGTCAATTCCCATAACATGCATAAAGAGTACATTGTTAATAATCTCTACTTGGAGATTGGTGAGGCAATAGTGACATTAAACCTAATTTTAAAAAAAGGTCGGTGCTGCCCTGGATGCCACATTATCAATTGTAACACGAGTTAACTACATGGTAAGAAAGATGTACTTTAACATTAGTAGAATCTCCAAGGTGAAACAACATCTCACCCAGGAAGCGTGTGCAAAGGTCATCGATGCAACAGTCGTATCCCACCTTGACATTCACTCAATGCTTTTCTGCTTGACAAATCCGATCTTATCATGCACTGGTTACAAGTGGCGCAGAACAATGCTGCACGTTGTCTCACAAGAACATGCTACAGACAACGTATCACATCGATACTTCAACACCTGCACTGTCTGCCTTTAAAACAACGCCTTGTGTTTAAAGTGCTGAATATCATGCACAAGTTTCTACACTCTTCCTCAGATTCACCATACATAGAGAGCTATACCCTATACTTACCACCCACAAGGGACTTAATATATACCCTTGTCTGACAAAACTAATTGTAAAGAAATCCTCAAATAAATATCGTGAAAGAGCCATAAGCACATTAGGTGTGCAACTGTGGAACGAAGCACAGGGAGCATTCCGTAAAAACCTAAAATCACGCCTGTTCAAACGTGAATATAACACACCCCTACTAATGCAATTGTGATTTAAATTCAGGCCGCATTGTTCAGAATGACCTTTTCAAAGGTTACAGGGTAGACCTGGTTTTATAAATAGAATTGCCAATAAACAAGAATATGCTGTTTCTTTTGAAACCGTGTGTTTTCAGGTCTTTCTGAAGGACTTTCATGTTTCGGTAGATAAAGGAGGGGGCTCAAAACAATATACCTTATCTTTGCTTTTGTGATAATTTAAACTTTAAACTTTTAAAATAAAAATTGAAACTCTCCAGAGACAATATTCCCAAAATAGCCCGATACCATGATACAATATAATTTACCCTGACATTCTTTTTGTATGATTTATTGGCTTTTGTTATCAATGCGCACCCCAGATCTTACCACGCACCACCTGACCAATATTTGGATGAATAGCAACGTTTACGCTAACTATACATGCTTTTATTTTACTTCAAACACATGGTCCAGTTCAATCTCTGATCGATATTAACTAGGCCGTAAAAAAATTCTGATAGAAAATACAAAGAAACTATGAAATATGTCATAGTCGTTTTTAATTTATAATTAACTAGAAAATATACTTACTAAAATTGAACGAATTCAAATGAAATTGAAGTAAATTTCTACAAATATGATAGGGTGGTAAAGATTGAAACACAGCATAACTTCTCTGTTTACCATGTTTCCATAGCTAGTCACTTCCTAGCCTTTTGTTTGATTGATTGATTGATTGATTGTATATTGTTTAACGTCCCTCTCGAGAATTTTTCACTCATATGGAGACGTCACCGTATGCCGGGGAAGGGCTTCAAATTTTGACCTTTACTCGGCACTAAGGGCCATTGAGCAGTGAGGGATCTTTATCGTGCCAACGCCTGCCGCTGACACGGGGCCTTGGTTTTTAAGGGCTCATCCGAAGGACCCGCAACTTTCACTTCAAAGTGTCGAGCGCATGGCGAAGGAACAGTTGCTACCAATTTTTACGACTAGGTCAGTCGCGGCCGAGATACGAACTCACGACCTCCCGATCACGGAGTGAGCGCTCTACCGACTGAGCTACCGTGAGCCGTGCCATTTGTTTGAAAAACAAATGCATGTAAAGGAATACTTTGCTGACAAAAATACTTTTTTTTTCTCTGTCTTTATTTTAAAATTTATAAATTTGTAAGGGTGCAACGTTCATTATTTATCAAGAAAGGATTGTGACACATATAAATTTCATATACGGTAGTGCGAATATAATACAAAAAACGTAATCTTGAAACTAATTCACTGAATAATAGACAATTTTATAAACTGGCAAATTTGGGGTGCGATAATGATTAAAAAGTGTACTGAACATAGTTGATTTCTAGCTAACAATATATAATTCCTATTGACAGGTTATTGCTATCCAAAATTATTTCCCAAGTAATAGAATTTAGGCCAAGATGAAAAAGAAACAAAAATATTAATACGAAACGTAAAGTAAAAAATTGAAAAGTTTATTTTTTTTCAGGTGGATCTACAAAAATGTACGCCCAGGGAGAAGACCATGAAACAGCAGAGCAAATGAAAACAAATTCTGGAGGAATGACAATTGTAAAAGCCTTTGAAAACTGTTTAGAAAAGCTGTTCAGTCAACAGGTTCTTGACGATTATAAGCAGAAAGAAAGAAAGGATTACTCTAGACTTTTCAGTGAATTTATTCAAAAAATTCATGTTCAAAAACAGGATTGCCACAAAAGCATGCATTTTGACGTTTCAAAAATGGTTAATATTTTCAAAAGTGTGAAAGATGAAAATTTTCCGTCTTCTGGGGAGAACAATGGAGTGTATGTTTTGTCAGGAAAACTTGTCATATCAAACGAAAAATTAAAAACCTTTTTTAACCAATGCAAAACTCAGATCAAGGCTTGTATAAGTGAAACTTTTCGTAATGTACAAATAAGGAAATATACCGAAGGATATCTGTTTGGATGGCTTTCGAACTCTGATATTATTTTTCAGTATATCAAGAATGAGTTTCAGAGTAATTCCAATTTACGCATTCATAAGATAAGAAACCCAGAGTTTGCCATTGTTAAAGGAGCAATAATTCTTGGTGGACACATCAAAGTTAAAGAGTAACTCATAATATTTATCCATTTAATTTCATGTACATTCCAATAGCATTGTTTTTGCAAGGAAAAAAGTAAAATATTGTTTAAAGTGTATGTCCCAATGTAAATAAAGCATAAAAAAGTTTCCTGTATTATCTTATTCGTTGCTTGTTTATGATAAAATAATTTTACATAAACTTCTTTACCTGTGTTTTGTTTTCTCTTTGGTAAAATTCTTCGTCTAATAACAAAATTAGCATCTTATTTTCCTAAAATTCTTTGTCCATGATTACATCTCCTCGTCCCTTGTCTTCATCTTTAATCACAAAAATTCTGTCATTGCATATATATGTCTTTGTGGGCAATTGGTTCATCCGTAGATTAAATGTATAAATATTGTTTTACTTCCACTATTCACCCATAAAGAGACGTCACCGTATGCTGGAGAATGGGTTAAATTAAGACCTATACTTGGCATCCAGGGACATTGACCAGTGACTGTTCTTTATCGTTCCAGACACGGGACCTACGTTTTTGAGATCATATCTGAAAGACTTTCAATATAATGTTGAGCACTTGGCGAAGGAACAGTCATTACCTTTGTTTACGTATTAGGTTTAAAATGGCGACGCGAACGAGAATCGAACCGGGTTTTCTCGATAACGAAGCCAGTGCTCCACAACTAGGCTACCGTGACCGGTGTTCATCATTAAATCAAATTATTAAATAATTTTAGAGGTGCTTGAAGACAGATTTGAAATATATATTTACTAAATATTTCGTTGTAATATCAGGACCGGTCGTCAGGCACACAGCAGGTGTGACCTGTTGGCAGGAGATGTTCACTCTCCATAGCAGCTGATCCCACCTTTGATGTTTTTGAAGTCCGTTTTTGTTCTGCACCAATTTTGTATTGTTTTATGAACTTTTGATCTTGAAAACTGTTTCCTATTATGATATAATTGGACTTTCAAAAATTAAAACTCGGACAATATACACATAGTTGGCTACACAACCTTTAAAACACGATAGAAATTTTTTTTAAACAATGGATATGGTGGGTTAGTGAAAGTAGTACGAGATGATTTTATAATACATGTACATTTGGGGTTAAACTTGGCAAATTATTGATTAATATTTGTGAAGATGTTAACATCTATAAGATGTTATCATCTAAGAAAAATTCGATTGCTTGTGGTGCTTTCCTCGATATGTATCTTGTGCTGATCCTATACTGATTGAAGCATTCGTGCAAAAAATGCGGAAATAGATACATCTATTTAAAAACAATACGTTTATTTAAGGAATCACTGTCACTGTCTAGATACACAGATAAAATTGCAACGTATGTTCACCATATGTTTTGAGTACCATATGTTGAACATACTTTGAACATACGTTGAACATATGAATTTTCCACAGTATGTTTAACATATTTTTTGAGTCTTCATTCTTACCCTAAAGGTATATTTTTGGTATCTCCAGATCTGATAAAGGGAAGGTTATATTTATTTTATGGAAAAGATAACTAATTCCTTTTAGTAGTACATTTAATTGCTTGTGTTTTAATTGCATTTGTTAACTGTCCTGTATCGATGCATATAAATATGGAAGCCTTTGTTTAGAGCAGTGATTTCTATGTTTTGTTAATTTTTATCACAAAGCAATACTAGACCACCAATTAAACCTCCAATAAGCAATGATAATGTGATTGATTCCTTCTACAAAATGAAAATGTAGTAAATCACATAGTTTAAATCTAGTTCATTAAATGTAAACATTTAACTCGATTGATTATTGTTATTGAAATGTAAATCGGTCATTCTATTGCAGTTTTTAGTATTTTTTTTCGCAAATCACATCTGAATGAAAGAGAGTTAGTTTTTTTTTCTTTAAGAATCATTCATTTTACCATACAATTTTACATTGAAGGATTTGAAATTAATACAAAACACGAATGAATCATAGATTTAAAAAAAAAGATTCCTTTAATATGACAGGTCTGAATGAATGTTACATTGTCATTGTGAAAATATGGTACAATCTGTACTTCCAAGAAACCTCCTCCTTCAATTCAGTATTAAATGCACACACATTGATTACACAAGAGTCTATATGTGGCTCTGATTTTGTGGGAAAGATGTATACATATTTTTCAAAAAAATAATCTTATTCACATCATAAGAATCAATTGTTTCCTACAAGTCTCTCATGAACAAAAGACCTGAACATTCTTAACATTTTAATTTTTTATCAACATGGTGGATATAAAGTAGGTAGTGCACCAAATAGATATCCTGTGTATATATCATCAGAAGGAATTTTAAGACAGAACTAGATGGTCCCAATAAAGTATCTTCATTTTGAGATGGGATCTTAGTAAATTACAAATGAAACCTGTTTAACAGATAAATCTTATGGTTTTCATTGTGTAGGATGGTTAATTTTCTCTTTGACAAATTCTGCTGCTCCACTCTGTAATTTGTAACTGAGTAGGACACTCTGCACTTTCCTTTGAAGCAATCATGGATGAAAGGACATGGTGTTTTAATATTTCTGGATAGCACATATTCATAAAAGGATGTAAGCCTATACAAAGGACAACCAAATGAACTTTCTTCCTCTCTTAAGTCATCAGCTATCTGAATCCTTGCAAGTAATCTGTGCTGTCCATTAACTTCTACTCCGCCCTTGAATATGACATAGCAAGATTCCTATAAAAGAAAAGGTCAATTGTAGTGATGAATAAAAGAAGATGCATTCTTTTAAAAAATAGGGTATCCACTTTTAAACATCTATCAGAATATAAATACTGGTTGGTCACGAGATCCAATTCCATAAAGACTGCAGGGAATTATGGTAAATTTGATCTTGTTCATCATTTATAGTGCATTGCTGCAATGGATGTTTTGAAATGCTACCTTATGACTTACATTTCATTGGTGACTTATTTATATTAGTATTTGCCTGATTGTATTATTTTTAAGATGTGAAATATTTTTACTTTTCAAACCTATTGACTGCATGTCACAATTTTACACAGTAATAGTTATGCATTGCTTTTAATAGTGTTAAATAAAGGAAAACATTTTCAACTGTAAATATTGTAGAACAACTACATGATACATGTGCCCATCTCCAATAAAAGATCAAACTCTAACCTGTACGATATAGGGCATGAGATACTGGTACTTGTATTATTTAGTATTGTTCATGTATTTTCGTTAAGCTCTGCAGACATCATAAGCAGGGGGTCATCAGTGACTGGATAATTCTTTACATGACCATTTGGGTGTCTGTCAAGCTTTGAAATTTCCCCTGATGTTTTGTTGGATCCAGTATTAATACCAAGGAAAGACATCACAGTGAGCTCACATCCAGCTTGAAGAAAGTTCTCTGATGTTTGTGTCCTGCAACACATCATTACAATATATCAGAGTGCAAGCTTTGTTTTAAGCATTCTACATGGATGGATTCTGGAGCAACTATTTTGCAATTTTCATTTTCATCGGCCAAAGTAATGATAAATAAGGCAGCTTGATGAGTATCAACAAAAGTGGGGAAATGGGATAATTTGCAAGCCCGTTATGCTGAAATTATTCCATATTTCCCACTATTGTTGATGTCCCTGGCATGGCCTCCGAACTATAAAGTGATTCCTTATATTTCCATTTTTATTTGCAATAACAATCTTTAAATAAATCGGAATACCGTCTAATTTAGTAGATTTGAAATACACTAGGCATTTCGTGTTATTTCCCATAGCCCCGCTCCATGACGTCAAATTTTACAATAAAAAAATAGTCCCATAAAACACGAACCAGATTTAATAATTATTTAATTACTGTAGCCAAATATCAACATTTATGGAATAAACAACAACAGAATTTTAAATTATGATCAAAACAATCTTGTTACATGTAACTTTAACTATATATGTGACCTAGATTTAGGTTTTCGGAAGCACGAACATGTGTATAGACCCTAGGAGACTTCGCCGCCGCCATATTTACTGCAATGTTGCAGTTGATGAAACGGGAGTTGTTCAGCATGGCAAGAAACCGATTTGTGTGGATGTTAAAGTAACAGAGGAAGTTGAGTTGCTTTGTAATTCGGATGGTAATGATTGAGGGACGATGTCTGTATCAGATGATGAAGTGCAGATCTATGCCATGGTTCAGATGGGTTGTTTACCATGTTTAGGGAAATAGAGTTCTCACTCTCGCGAGGCCTCGATGATAGTGGACTGGTGACTTGCTTTTAATCTAGAGATAATTTAATAATTATTTTGTTTGTAAAAATATATATCATATCTAATTACTTAGTAAACAATTAAACAAAACATCTATTTTTTCTTTAGTGTATTTATACGCCAGTCATATACCAAACGTATACATGCAGGTGTACATTTGACCTTTCAGTAGTATTTCAATATAGAGAAATTTACATGCCACTGCAATCATGGATAATTTAACAAAATTCTATCGTAGGGAAAACAATTGGAAATGGAAATATTTGTGTAATACATTTAAATAAACGTTGATAGAGCACGATAGGGCTCCGCGATCGGTAGGTAATGGGTTTAAGCCCTAGTAGAAACTTAAGTAGGTAACAACCGTTTCGTCTGTTTCTGCAACAGAAAATTGCGGTCATTTAAAGCATTAAAAATCGAGGCACCGTGTAATTCATGGACTGGAGTCTTGGAATGGAGTTATGGAATGGAGTTTGGAGTCAATTTTTGGAGTCAAAGAATTTTTTGAAACATAATTATGCAGGATTTTTTTTTCAGAAATGGCATTTGTATGATTGTCTTTAATATTCTAAAATAATCTATTGGCAAGATAAACATCTAATTCAATAAATATGTATTTGGTACATTTGTATAGATTGTAAGTATATTAAACATCATTATTGAACTAATAACCACTGAAATCAAAATTAATTGATAACTTCCTACAACTATTAATCTAAATAAAACTGATTAGTAATTTGGTCAAAGACCTAATAATTCTAACAAACCGATGTAATTTAAAATTTAAAGCAAGGTTTTTTATTCAGTTTATTATACCCCTCTTAGAAACCGGAAGGGTATATAGTAATCGGATGTCTGTCTGTCCATCTGTCTGTACCTCAGTCCGTCCGTTACGCTTTGTTGTACCCTCAGAGAATCTTTATTACATATTGCACCTCCTGTTTTACTTTTTGATCCGGCACATAGTTTTAGTTTCCTATAGCAAAACATGGTGACTGCCAATATATTCATATGTGAGGCAGGGGTATCATTTATATCTTGAATAAAAAAAATGAAAAGAAGGTGCAGTGTGTTCCGCTAAAATGATTTTTGATGGTTGTAACGCACTTGTGTCCCTTAAGTAATACTCTCAGAATGTTTTGGGTATTATTTTATAAGAACTACATAAAACGATAGAGGTTATTATGTATGTGTACAAATGTGCCAAAATAACCTAGTAACAGTTTAATAACCTACATATACAGCTGTGTGGTCCAAATCCTGTAAAAGTTTCAACAGACATAACAGAGATGTGACAGAAATATATAATTTAGATTAGGGGTTTTTCTCCCCTTCCAATTATGCTCTGAAAGCAATAGGTTTCATAATTGATGTAACAGTTGAATTTAATTAAACAGGATATACTGTCACTGTTTTAGGTAACATAATAATTAAAAATGAAAGATCTTTCAGTTACATAATCTCAAAGAATTGTTATTCTAAGTGTTACACTCAAAAATTGAACCCAATCATAGCGATTTCAACAATTTATTCCATGCGTGTAACATTGACAAGAATTGACTGAAGACTTAATAAAATATCACTTACAAAGCAATATAAATATGAAATCTACGACTAATTGGAATTTCCAGAAAGTTACACAGTTCCAACGGACAGGATGCGAATGAAGCTAAAATATACATAATTCAAGGTAATGTAACCAGCTTTATAATTACATTGAAACAAAAGTCACGAGAGTCCCTACACTGGAAGAGTTGAAGCAATTAAACAGGTCGTAGAAAATACTCAAAATCGGGTATTATCCGTGAAATCGCGTATAATACTCGATATTATGGTATCGTTGAATCCGCGAAATTGGGTATAGGAGGTGTAATCACCTAATAAAACTTAAACAATTGATGGCGCATGTTGCTGAGTTAACTTTCATCTAGATACACAAAGTCATGTTTTCTAAAGGTATCACTAGCCAAGTAAGAATTTGGGCGTCAAGATTATTGCGCTAAGGACAACAAATACCCGTGGAGCTCAGTACATTTTATGATCTGCACACAAAAAGGCGTTCGCTTTGCTTCATATTTTTCATAATGTTGAAAGTATATGCATCTTCCTAATGTTCATTCCCAACACAACAGAATTGAAAAGTATCAGAATTCGGGAATTTATGATAATTCCACATCAACACGACAAACATGAACAATCTGTAAATAAATCAAATTATACGGAAACCCATTTCACACACAAGATATGATGACATGTATAAACAAGGGATTGTCTATCGTATCTAATTATCCGCCATTAATTACTTTCACTTTCATCTTGTGCATAAATTCAAATTTATTTATGAATGTATAAACAATGTAATGATAAAATGTCTAAAATTTCGGCTAAAAAACCCTCTTTCTCTTTTTTTGAAAATCCCTTTTTTATCATTCACACATATCTGCAGAATATATCTTCAACATTTTAGCAGAGACAGTGATAGTTTCAGGAATACAGCTTACGAGAAAACATAGTTTAGCTAAGTCATCAATACGAGAGGTGATCAAAAAGTTCGCAAACTAATTGAATAACTTCCATACAAGAAACGATATTTGGTTTTAATGTTGATTATATTTTGAATTAATCCTCCCCGATTTTAATGCACATCAACCACCGTTCTGCGCATGCACGAATCACGTGATATTGGCGGTCACGTGACCCCCTCCGTAGCGTTCTGTCATAAAAGTTGAAAGATTTTTCCGAGTTTTATATTTCTTTCCATGTGAGTTAATTTTTATGACAAGAACGGTTCATTTGTCAGAAATGGTCATATCTCGGCAACAGAATGGGTGGATAATAACATTCTTTCCAAAAATAAGCATGGCGACCATTAAAACACAAATCTTCTGTCTCAGGAGAGACCTTTATTCAGGGTGGATAGAGAATGGGTGCATCCTTTTTATCATATCTAATAATATGTTTAAAATCTAAAGTAAACGATATCTTAGGTATTTAATACTTATATCATTGTTCAAATATTCAACTATTTTTCAAAGTGCTAATTGGAGGTCTTTGATAGCAAATTGCTTCATTAAAAATACATATCTTTTCAAACTTGGTTTCACTGGGCAAGATGACAAGTATCATTTTTAACCATCAACCTTCCTTCACTAAAAAGATTAATCCAATATTAATTGAATTTAAAGGAACTCATTTATCTCAATAAACTGTGTACAAATTATTATATGATACTGTAGAGGAATTTCTAAAATATTACAATAAATTGTACAGTCGTTTGTTGAACGAGTTCAACTGAGACAACCATTTTTCGTCACAAGTGACCTAAATAGTGACGTCGTTTTCACATTGTGACGTCACAAACAAGGAGAGAAACTTAATTCAGCATATGCTGTTTATAGACCTTGTGTATGGCCATGTGTGTACCGAATTTCATTATAATCTGAGTTGTGGTTTTGTAGATATAGAGATAGTTTGCGAACTTTTTGATCACCCCTCGTATTTTACCAATTCTTGGCGACTTCAAGGGGGGGGGGGGGGGCAAAAAGCTTCTTGACTACCTCTGAAAAAGCAACCTCGACAGTGTTCTGCATGTGTCCAAGAGACCTCTCTTTGAATGTCACGGTCGGTTAAAATCGGTTTTATATTTTTTGATTGTAGGGAAGATTCATTCATCAAAAAAGATTCATATAGGTCAACAAAAAGCAACCTGTTATTTTCTAACACAATATGATACTACAAGTAACTAGAATTTATGTTTATTTTTTCAACACATTTTTTTTCATTATAGATGAGTATTAGGAAAAATTATTGCCATGAGTAATAGTATCATAGATAAAATAAAAGAAAAGTGACATATTGTCTAGAACCAATCAGATAGTGCGTTGTATAGCATATTATAATGAGGCATAAGATAGCGATATGAAAAAATATAGAAGGTAAAATAGTTAAATTTACCCTGTCTTTCAAAATAGTATCATAAAGAAAGGAAGTGGCTACAATTTTTATGAAATTTCAATGTCTGATGAGGAATTATATTCTCAAAGTAAGACAAGAGTTTCCAAGAACACTCTATTATTTCAGTTTGTTCATTAACATGTTCATAAACGTAAAAAAATAAGAAATGTGAAAACTTGACTATGTAATTCATATTTCAATATGACTGTACCTCGATCTGTATTGAGAAATTCAATGTACTGTAAGCTTATGAAAAGATGTACACATTGACTTTTATTTATAACCCCCCCACCCCACCCCCCCCAAAAAAAAACAAAAAAAAAACAAGAAAATCCTGTTCCCAACACTTTTCGCTCTCAATATTCACACAAATGCATAAAACAAAGGTAAAATAGCATATCTTGTATCGATTAAAATGCAACCAAAAAAATTTTCGGTGTCTTTTGAAAAAAAAATGACATAAAAAAGATACTCGCCTTCAATTAGCTATTTCCAATCTGTTTTCCCGTAGGAATTTATTTAATCTTATTTTATTTTCTTCTTTATAATGACGTTGGTATTCTATTATGTCAGAGATATACAATTATGACTCGCTTACACTGTACTCTCTAACTGTTAGGAATAATTCATATTTCAAGTGAAAGGGACGCCATACATTTTTCAGTAAAGATACATAACACGGCGTTAGTCGTTTAATTTCTTTAAAGTTTCACATTTTGTGAATAGTGCACAAATTAGAAAATTAAGTATATGGAATACTTTAATGGGAAATAAAGACATACGAAGGGTCGTTATTGCAGCCCGGAGGACCGGGCTGCTCTATGCATATATGCTTAAGTGTTGGTGTAAGGGGATTGGGGTGGGAGTAGTTATGTAGAATTAAAGGTTTTCTAAACATTGAAAAGATTGTTAATCAGAATGTTCTTTCCGTTTATGAATTACTAGATACATAATATATTTACTTCCATAAAGTGAATCTGTAAATATGTATATGTTTTTCATATTAAATATATAAAGTTACTTACCATTCACTATCGAAACAACGAGAGGTCCCTTTTTTAGAACATCGAATTTTACTTTTCGGATAAAAACGTACTCTGCACAGTTCGCGTTTTATATTCTAAAATTGAAAATTAATACATTTTTAAACATAAATGATGGGTGTATCTAATTTCAATTTATATTTTAAACAGCCAACATTTACTTGAGGAATTGATAAAGTTTAAAATGGTATCGGTTTTGATTAATTTCTATCCGACTACATGACTATTGTTTTTTTTTTTTTTTTTTTTTTTTTTTAAATATTTGCGACTATCGTCTCCATCAATAAGACGGATGCCTTTTTACACATATCGAAGCGATTTGTTGATCAAGATTCATCTTCGTTGTTTACTTTATATATTTCACGGGCAACTATTGATGGTTACATCAATGTTTTCTTGTTTGTTTTTACAAATTATATTGAAAAATAATAACGCCATTGTGTCCTCTTTGTTACTCCAGAAGTGTTTGTCGTGTGCTTTTCAACTTATTTGACAACCGTATAAAGTTTTCATAAAAATAAATCCACAAGGTACTGAAGTTCAAGTAACAGTAATTGGCATAATGCGCCGTTTCTTTATTCTTTAGTTTTTTATAAAAAGTTACACGGAATATTCAATGATACCCTAATATCGGGTATTATACGCGATTTCAAGGATAATACCCGATTTCGAGTATTCTCTCCGACCTGTTAAAATGTCAAATTCCTTTACCGGTACCCACATCTGGTTGATAAACTCTAAATGATGAGTTAGAAAGAATAAAGTAAAATAATATCTATATAGATTATTAACAGATTTTTTACTCTTGAGACGAAGTGAAAGGTCAGGCTTGTTCGTACAATTTCAGAGATGCTGATTAAACTGTGGCGAAGGACCGTTTATTTTTAGTCTATGTAATGTCAGAATACCTAAAAACCGCTTCATCCGAAACAGGCACATATTATCTTAAACAATTGAAGTACGTCATTACATAGATAATATAAAGATTAATTATATGATTGATTTAAAGTTTACTACAACAATCCTTAGATGGGAAACATAGACCAAAACCCTTGCTGACAAACAGCAGTTCCTGACGAGAAGTTAAGATCTGTTTTGAAGTCACCTTTGAAAAAAAATACTTTTATCGGTTATATCTAATTATGAAGAGAATTCAAACCCGAGTATTTTTTTCCATTGGTAGAATCCTAAGTCATGATATATCTTTTAAAGATTAAGGAATTAATTGAATATTATCCATAGTAATTCTTATATTAATATGCATATTTACAGATTAAAGAAAAATCCGATATTTTTAAAGATTTTTTAAAAAAGGAGTTTAGTAACGAGGGAGAATATTGGCCATGTACACTTTGTTGTGGAAAAAATGCTCGGGTTTGTTCTTCATGAGTTATACATGTAAGCGATAAATTTAATTTTTCGAAGGTGATTTCACGCAATGTCAACAAATGTCAACAAAGGATTATTTTTTGTGTGACCTAACAAAAATTATTTTTTTATCTTTTGAATTTTGATATCTTTAAAAAGAAAAAGACTTTGGGGATATAATTTGACAAAAGTTGAAATAATTTATGGACAATTATTTTTCAAAAAGAAAAACGAATATATATTTTTAGTGATTAGAATCGGACCAAGCGGCTTTAATCCAAATAAGCTCGGGGAAAACAGAGGTGTAATTAATATTTATGCAAGCAATACAAGTGAATTTTTTTTTTTTATAAAAATTAAAACCTAAAGGAACCCCCCAAAAAAGAGCAAACATATATGAGAGGTAACCGGTAGAGTGCTTGCTCACAGTCAAAATTAATGTGTGTTTGTTAGCTAAAAACAATCCTTGAATTGTTAATTCTCTAATTGGAAATGTCTAAGAAGATGTTTTTGAAGAAAACACATGCTGAGGCTATTAAAGGTAAGAACATTTACTTTTTTATTTAAATCTGAAAATTTTTAACTATACATGTACACAAATATCATTGTCAAAGTTGTGATAAGTAAAAAAAAAACTTTGTTTAACTTTTGGATGATTTACAATGTGAAAAATTAAAGTTTTCTAAACATTTGCTATATAAGGCTAAATTGAAATGTTTTAAAGTGGGTCAATCGTTAAGGTCAATATCAAAAGGTCAAATATTGTCATACCCAGTAAAGGTCTTGTCATTAGGAATATACATGAAAAGCATGAAATCATTAGTACTAACAGTTCAGACGTTATGGTCAAGATATCTTAAAAAGCTGGTCAAATTCTTAGGTCAAACGTACAAATATTTTATACCTAATGAGAGGTCTTGTTACAGTGGATGCACTTGTCAAGTATGAAAGCCCTAGCATCACCTAATAAAAAAAAAATACTGGCTATGGTTAAAGTAAATATTCGTAAAAGTGGGTCAAACCCTAAGTTCAAGGTCAAGTGGTCAAATTTGGTAATCCAAGAAGAAAAGTTTTGTCACATGAAATACACATATGAAAGCCATAGCCTTACCCTCTCAAAAGCTTTGGATAGGATTAAAGTTTGTGCTGATAAACAAACTAACAGACAGATATACGGACAAGGCAAAAACTTAATACACTGTACCCTCTTCGAATCTTCTATTACGATGACATGAAAAGAAAAGGCGCAGAGGGATAAAAAGATAAATTTAAAAATGTAATAAGTATTATTTCATTTATTCATATATATATCTAAAGCCGAAGAAAAAGTTAAATGTTAAGAAATATGTGAAAAAATTATTTTAACAAAAAATTAATATGCTAAATATCAAAAACTTATTCCTTATGGTTCAAATATCACCACATTTGAAAGTAAGAAATATTATTAAAAATTCTATCAAAGGTTATGTCATGATGTCATCTGTGTGTTTTTGATTGTCTTGACTACTTATTAATATGTCTATTCATCCCACAGTTCAAGATAAGGTGTTATCTATGGACAAACAGAAAACGGACGTGTATTCCATTAATATTTATGCTTTAGGTGATAAAACTAGTTTCTTCTGAACTCTATTTCTATTAACAAACACAAATTTGCTTGACTCCAAAAATTGACTCCAATCTCCACTCTAAACTCCACTCCATAACTCCATTCCAAGGCTCCAGTCCATGAAATACACGGTGCCAAAAATCGAGGCGTCACGGAAGGTAATTGCACAATAAAGACCCCTCAATGCTCAGCGGTCCTGTGTGCAGATTGATTGATTGATAGTATATTGTTTAACGTCCCTCTTGAGAATTTTTCACTCATATGGAGACGTCATCGTATGCCGGTGAAGGGCTTCAAATTTAGACCTATACTCGGCACTCAGGGCCATTGAGCAGTGAGAGTTCTTTATCGTGCCAGCGCCTGCCGTGACACGGGACCTACGTTTTTAAGGTCATATCCGAAAGACCCGTGACTTTCACTTCTGATGCCGAGCGCTTGGCGAAGGAACATTCACTACCTATTTTTACGTCTAAGGTTTGACGCGGCGCCGGGAACGAGAATCGAACCCGGACTCCCGATCACGAAGCGAACGCTCTACCACTAGGCTACCGTGAACGGTGTGTGAAGATTGAAGATTAAAATTGATAACCTTTCATTTGGGTTACTGCTTTATCGCTAGCCAAGATTCAAATACTCTACAACGTGCGAAAGAGTAGTTTTTGGTTCGGAAACCCTTGGCTAGAGGTATAGATATGAAAAATTATCGAACTAACAAAATAAATTGTGTAACAATCACTCATTCAAGAAAGTTACATGTATTCGGGAAACACTTTTTTTAACAGACCAAACTTTTATTAATTCAATCCTGTTGTTAATTCATCCTAAACAAAACTGACAAAGAAATAAATTTGAGTAATAAGACGGAATACTTTCTGTTTATTTTGTCAGTAATTATAAATTCATTTAAAACACAAATTTTGCCATTCATTTTATCTACTGATTATATGTTCCGCACATTTCTCAATCACTTTAATTTTTCCACCTTCATATTCGGCTACCCATATGTTTCCTTGCAGGTCGATGCATAACCCAGTTGGCTTACACAAAGAATCTTCACCAACACGGCGTATACAGATTCCACGCTTATTAACGATATGGAGATTGTTGTTTCTGAAATCAGAAACAATTATGTTTCCATAGCGATCACAGTCAATACCGCGTAGATTTAAATCTTCTTTTCCCACTCCTTTGTAAACAAATCTTTTTTCTTTGTTTTTTTTAATGCAACGCACCTCTGAATAATTATCTGATACACATATGTCGCAATCGCTCATTTTGTTTTCTGCAATGTAAATGGGGTTAACAAAAAGATTATCTCCCTTTTTGTTTTGGAAATATTCACCCACATTGTCTCCACTCATATTAAGACACACGACTGCTCCCCTTTTTTCTTTTTCACTTTTTAAACACAAGTAAACATGTTCGTTGTCTGAAAATGTTAATCCATTTAAGTCCCAAAAAGAATCTAATTTGCCGAACTTTTCTGGTTTCATATTTCCAGCGATGGTTGTTTTAAACAAGTCCTTCAGAGAGGTAAACAAAAGTACATCTGAGGACGGCGAAATGGCAATGTATTCTGGGTTATATCCCAAACACGGTAACACTGATTTTCTTTCACGTTCGATTCGGAATAATGATGCATTATTTTGTGCACTAAAGATCATCGCACCTCTAGGTGCGCACACAATATCCATTAGAAATTCAACTTCAGTGTTTATTTCCTTCACTTGTATCGATTTCAACATCTCTTTTTCTTCAATGACTCTTTCTGGATAAAATTTACCATAAGTTTCCTGGAAAACTGTGCCAATAAAATCCTCTAATTCTGACCTTTTTTCTGACATCATTTTGTCAACTGAATCGTCAATTATTGCAAATGAAGTGAAGTTTCTTCCGTAGCAGTTTGTTTTCCAGTTGTCATCATTAAATGCAAGAATATCTTCAATTGACTTATCGGGCTCTTCCATCTTTAATTCCAGTTCTTTAATTGCAGAATCCAGTTGTTGTTTCCTTCTCTCGATTTTAGCAGGACTGTTTAAAAGATTCTTTTTAGCATTATCTCTCATTTCTGAAATCGACTTTTTTACTTGGTCAATTATTTTTTTTTCAACTGCATTCAAAAATCTTTCACAAGAAACATTTTCAGTTTTTGATAATCCATTTAGTTCCCTTTGTCTTTTCTTTATTTCAAGACCTATCATGTCTTTATAATTTTGTATGGTATTATGTTTTTTTTTAATTGCATCTTCTAATCTAATTAAGGAATGTTTTTCACCTATGTGTTTCAAAATGCAGTGCAGACACACAGGTATGTCACATGCCTCACAGAAATGCTTGCAAAAATTGTCAACAGCAACATGATTTGCACACGCGATCTCGATACGTTTTAGTCTATGTTTAATTGTACGGTCATTACCCTGAACCATCTGTTCCTTCCAACAATTATCACAATGAAATCTACGGCAAGTGAAACAGTAAAATTTTGATCCATATTCTGAACAAAAAGTACATTCTTCTTCTGATTTACTTTCAGCCATAGATGCATAAACTAAATGAATTCTTTTTCTAATAACACTGCTCCTGTAATAAAAAAAACAACAAAAGTATCCTGATTCACAGTAATACATTCAATATCATCTAGCAGCAATTCAACCAGACACTTCAGAAGAACGTAGCCTAACGAAAAATGCACTATCCGTGTTTGTTTAGTTAGAGCATGTGGTGATTTGTCACAGAGGGAAATATATAGAATGTTCTATATCAATTATATCCTAGTGGCGTGATCAAGTCGATAAAATGCCAGGTAAACTTAAACTAGCAGACGATAATTTAAAGTCTCTCTATTCAAAAATTTATAAAGCACGCATAACTGTAATACAAACCTGTAATACCTGTATGTGCATGAATTATTTTTGTTCCTCTATTCAAAAATTTATATAGCACGCATAACTGTAATACAAACCTGTAATACCTGTATGTGCTTGAATTATTTTTGTCCTCTGCTTGAAAAGTGGGGGATATTAATTTGGGTTTGTCCGTCCGTCTGTCCGTCTAGCTGTCAGTCCGTCCGTCCGTCTTTCTAATCTGTCTGTAACGCTTTCGTATCCACACGATATCTCGAGAATCCTTTGAGCTTTTGCAATGAAACTTAGCATAGCAACTCCCTATGGAATAAAAAAGACCCTATTGATTTTGAGGTCAAAAGGTCAAAGGCCAAGGTCATAAATAAGCAAATTCTGTCTGTTATAACACTTTCGTTTCCAGATGATATCTCGAGAACAATTTGAGCTTTTGCAATGATATTTTACATAACAACTCCCTGTGATCTAAGGAAGATTGGTATTGATTTTGATGTCAAAAGGTCAAAGTTCAAGGTCGTAAATTTACACATTCTGTTTGTATGAAACACTATCATTTTCGGGCGATATTTCAAAAAGATTTTGAGCTTTTGCTATGTAATATTATACTAAAACTCCCTAGGATCTCTTTCATTCATCTCAAAGTGCCCTGCCCCGTTTGTTTTATTAGTATTTATTGTATTACATGTCGCTATTTTTATCACAGGGTCATGAGGAGAATTAAAACAGGTTCTCGGCGGAATTTATATTCTTATTACATCTATTAGATCTGTTTAATAAAGGTTAAATTAGACACCATGCATTGCGTAAAATTTTGACAATATTGAACGTGAATATATACATGTATGTCACTTCATGTTTGTATACAATTGTGCTATGTTACAGCGGCTCCGTGGTCTACTGGTATGTTTCTCGCTTCAAATGTGAGAGGGCCCGGGATCGCATCTCGGACGGTCCATTTTTTTCTAAATACTTTTATTTTTTTACTAGTGGTTAGAGCGTCTGCTCTAGAGTCGCGAAGTAAGGAGTCAATCCTTACGTCGCGGGTTCGAATCCCACTGTGGGACGTGGAGACCGGTCCTTCGGATGAGACCGTATAAACCGAGGTCCCGTGTCGCTGTAGGTGCTGGCACGCCTCACTGCTCAAAGGCCCCGAGTGCCGAGCATAGGAAATTTGTAGCCCTCCACCGGCAAGTGGTGGCGTCTCCATATGAGTGAAAAATTCTCGAGAGGGACGTTAAACAACATACAATCAATCAATCAATCTTTTTTTTTTCCTAAACGATAGTATTCAGCATGTGAATTGAAAAATTAATAAGGTCTGCCTTGTACAAACTCATAATATCATCATTACAGTGTGATAAATATTCCATATAAAAAAGAATCTTCTACACACATAATAAAGAATAATCCATCAAACCTTTATATCAATATTGGCATATTTTATTTGCTTACATTGTATACTGTAAATCACTTTTTATTCGCGAGGAATTTATTTTCGCGTAATTACGCGAGACAGTATGCTAGCAAAAATTTCATTCTCGCGTATAAAAGAATTCCTTAAGATTATATAGAGCAATGACCACAATTCGTGAAAATTTTGTCTCTCCAATAAAGATTCGATGACTATCTCGCGAAAATAAGGTGTCGCGAAAATTAAGTGATCTACAGTATATATATTTGTATACATTTAAGAGCCATTCTCTGTAATGATTTGAAATTTTATATAGGAGCTGTGGCACGCATAGTCTCAGAATTTCTCCAAACTCTCTATGATAACAGTCATTGATACCCTAAACTGAAACCAGGCAAGAATTGGTTGCTATGCTTTATAGTTACCATGGCAACATGTCTTAAAGTTCGAAAAATGGCATTTTTAAACATTTTTAGAGCCCAATAGTTTACGTTTGCGGCAAAGTAAACAATTTGCAATGACTGTTTCCAAAAGTTGATGGTCAGATGTCTCAAATGCATTATAAACATGTTTGGTAAATCAACTACTGAGTATTACATACGTTACTATGGTAACAAAGTATTCAAAAATTAAAAAAAATATTCATTGAATTTTATAAAGTCATACACGTAAAAATAAAAAGCAATTATAGGATAAAATGTGATCAAATAATAGAAAAAGAGCCTTGAAACATATACCAAGAACAAAATATGATATTTCATTTTTGTTGGCAATGGTTGCCAAGGTTTTTATACCACAGAGAGCCTTCAAAGTAACAGTATGTATGTTTAAATTTGATCCTATCTTTTGAAAAAACACATTTCCTCATAACTAATCATCAATTTTATAAGATGTTGGTGTGCTCCAATTTTTCCTATTTGAAAAAAAAAAAATCAGATTAGATTCTTTAAACAGAGCATTGCTATGGAAATAAGCAGAAAATATATGCTTAAAAACCTGAAAAATATTTTCTTTCCTTGGATACGTACCCTTATATGTAGATTCCCAAAACGTTTATGGTTGATATTTATTAACAGCTAACTTGACTTTTAATTTCGACTATCATCCAATCTCTAAGTGGATGCAAGAAGTTGGCATACAGGATATAATATTAAGTTCACAAAATCGAACTTTTTCCCTTCTTGGTAACCATAACAACAGTGTTGTTTGTTCATCAAATTTTATCAATATATGATATTCAACTTCAGTCCTAACAGATAAGTACTATTCAAGCTGAGTCCTTTAATTTGTTTCTTGATTAAATTGCAATTTAATTCTTAATGCAGCGAAAAATAATTCACTTTTCAGCACTGGTACTTTGTTTCCATGGTAACACTATAAAGTAGCAATTATACACAATTTTTCTTATGGTTTTGGTGTTGCAAGGTCCTAAGGATGCATATTTGCCAGTCCTGGATTTTCATCTTTTTCCTCAAGACAGTAGCATTGACCCAATCTTAGTTACAGGTTTTGCATGGTAACACTGTGCTACCATGGCAACCATAAAAGTTATTTATAGAATAATATTGCTTATACTTATATACTTAAGGTCAAACATTTTCATTGTTTTTTTCAAGTCGTTGATTGAGTTTGAGCATGTAACACCTACCATTAGTGAATACGGAGTTTTTTTTCAGCATATTTAAGCATTTTAAATATATTCCAAATGTACCCTTGGTTACCACTTACTTAGAGATATATTCTTAACAGTTTCTTTACAGTATAAGTGACGTCAAGGTGTCATGTTTTTGTTAGAATGGGTTGTTTGCTTTTTCTATTTTTTATTAAGCCACAGTCAAGATTTAAAATAGCTGAAAATCTTGATTTTTTCAACGTTTTCCGGCTGTTGCCATAGCAACCAAGACACATAGCAACGAAATTTTGTTTGATATTTGTTTCTGGTGTCAAGTACTAAGCATGGGTGAAGTTTCATCAAAATCGGTGACCATGCGTGGCAACGAAGTTTAAGTGGTTACAGAGAATGGCTATTAATAATTCTACAAATTCAGTGAAGGGGAACCGAACCCCCACTCACCAACCCCCCCCCCTCCCCCCGAACTGCGCATTGGTTTACTTTTCCCTAAGCGGGGGACACAAATTCTCTGAATTAGCTTGTTAGTATTGATTGTATTACATGTCGCTATTTTTAGCACAGGGGCATGAAGGAGAGTTGTTACGTATAAAACAGGTTCTCGGCGGAATTTATATTCTTATTACATCTATTAGAACTGTTTAATAAAGGGTAAATTAGACAACATGCTTTGTGTAAAATTTTGACAATACTCAGTATATCGAACTTGAATATATACATGTATATGTGACTTTAAGAGTTAATGTTTGTATATAATTTTCGCGATGATAGCGCGGCTCCGTGGCCTAGTGGTATGTCTCTCGCTTCACATGTGTGAACCAAGTATTATACGCGTGCGATAAATATTCGCGAGTTCCGCGAGTAACCTCTGCTCGCGGATATATTTATCGTCGCGAACCAGTTGTTCATTTTCCCATGTTATGATTAGAGTTATTTGCCCTTTTTTGAGTACCGATCCCGACGGTTCTATAAGTAATCACGGAAGAATTTAAGTGTTCTAGAAGCAGTTGAAGTTTTATTACAAACATTCAGAAAAATATATAAACGAGTGGAAAATCTAAAAATATTTGTCTAAAACGATTAAAAAGTCAATAAATATTTCAGCTTCTGTTATTATTGTTCATTTGTTGTAACAGACGAGTTAGAGATAGCCTGGTTAATTACGACTAATTATGGCCCAGTCCTGCTCCGTCCCAACCATTTATAATAATTGCCCTTTGGCTATGTAGATCTTGTAAAGCATCAATTACCCAATTATCACAAGGTACTTTTACCAGTTTATTAACATCTCTTTCGTTGTTATTTTAACAACATAGAGATCATTCATATTATTATAACAGATATACATACATGCGTGAGCATTACATATAACATATATACCAGTTGCGCTTTGATGCCCTGTCGTTTAGCCTCTTTATAGTGCGGGTATAATATTTTCCGATTATCGTTTATTTCCTTGGGAAATTGTTCGAATACACTGAATTCTGGGTTGCCTTGATCGCGCGGACCTCGTTCCCGAAGATCAGTGATCACCGTGATTGCAGTTTTTCGGACCTTTTCACGATCCTTAAAATTTACAAATTTTGCCACAATTGCCCGAGATTTTGCCTCTTGCTTCATACGATGTACTCGATGAAATGGAATTTCATCCGTTATTCCGAGTTTTTCAGATATGAACGCTTGTAATGCTTGTTCACACTGTTGTGATGTTTCATCTTTTGGTTCATTAATTCCCACAAATATAAGGTTATCACGCATGGACCTTGCTTGTAATTCGTTTTGCTGGTCTTTTAGATCTAACATTTTATTTGTCATAATAGTCATTTGTTCTCTAAGTGCCTCACTCTCTTTTTCTAAATTCTCATGTATTTTTTTGGATCTCTTCATTTCTGCCACTATCTCTTTAGATGTTTCTTCATTCTCATCTAATTTATCACTAGTGAACTTAATGCTTTTTTCAATATCTGACATTTTTGTTTTCAATTCAAGCACGTCAGTTGTGACAGTATTCATTGTTGCTTCAAATTTGCTGATTCTGGATTCAATTTGATCAAGTTTATCCAATTTTTGGCAAACTTTGTCCAATGTTTTGGCCAAATTGTCTATTTTATTACCATAATCAATTGGCTGTAATCCACCCTGATATTGTTGTACCTGTTGTACAGGATGAACAGGTCCTACAGGTGAGAAACTGTAATTCATTACAGGCACTTGTGACATTTGTGGAATTTGGTATGTATTATTTTGTATGTTCTGTATACTCTGTTGATTATTTAGTGGAGTTGAGAATAACGGTTGCGAGATTCTTTGTGTTTCTACATTGTCGTGAGACGTACTCATAACACTTACTTTTCTTTGCTGCGCTTCACTGCTCAAATCTGGCCCTTCTTTTCTTTTCTTCCCTTTCTTAGACTTATTTCCATTAGAACCACTGGATCCACCTGCAGATTTTAGGCCTCATAACACGCAGTTGAAATCATGAAGATAAATCTCCCAAAGTTTGTTTTTTCTAACAAAAATATCTTATATTCAGAGCTCGAAAAATCATGACTCTCCTTCAGCTCACGCATGCGCAGAAGAGACACTTGAGAGTTTTAAACCAACTAAAATCTCCTCGATTTTTTTACCGATTTTCATTCGTGAATAATGCGTAAAAAGTATATTCATGGTAACATTTTACTACTTTAGGTGCGGATATAAGATTTTAAAAGACGCAATCCACAGAATGTCTTAAATAATACATCAGCAGTACTTACGGTAGCATTTTACCTAGTTTATGAGCGGATATAAAATATTTTGATGCAAAAAATTAAATACTTGTGGAAATAAAAAAAATATGACCACTTGTTCTCGGAAATAAATCGTAGCGGATTAGTTCTCCAGCGGTCAGTCGCGAATAAAAAATGACGCGTATAATAATTGGTTTACAGTAATCAATCAAACCTTTATATCCATATTGGCATATTTTATTTGCTTCAGTATACATTTATTAATTCTACAAATTCAATCAAGGGGATCCCCCCCCCCGACCCACCCCCTGCGCATGGTTTACTTTTTCCCTAAGATTCTCTGCATTAGCTTGTTATCCCTTATGTCAGATTTGGTTTGTTTGTCCAAGATGTTTTTCAATTAAGATATCGTTTTAACGTTGTAATGATTAAATATGACAATGAATATTTACTACCTCTTACTATCTCTTTCGTGTTAATCATTGTGTGACGATCTTCGATGGTTGTTAATTTTCTATAAAACCGACAGTTCTGATGTTCGTTCAGTACCATTTCCTTATGATGGGGTTTGTCCATAATAAGGAAATGGTACTGAACGAACTTCAGAAATGTCGGTTTTATAGAAAATTAACAACCATCCAACGAAAATCGTCACACAATGCTCAAGGTTGAGAAATTAACTAAAAAATATGCCGACAATTTAACAAAAAATAAAATTGATTTCTTAACTAACTTTGAATTGAAATCCAGTAATTTCTACGGATTACCAAAAGTCCACAAATCTAAGGAGATCCAGGAAGCTGTGAAAAATTGTGATGACGCATATATAAAAATATCCCAACCTGCTGACCTTAAAATACGTCCGATCATCGCTGGACCTGCATCAAGCACCCAAAGACTGAGTAATTTATTGGACATTTTATTGAAACCACTATGCAAATTATCACCCAGCTTCGTAAGAGATGATATGGATTTTCTTAATTATATTCCCCAAAATGTACACCCAAACATTATTCTCGTCAGTTTTGATGTTATAAGTTTGTACACAAATATCCCACATACTTTGGGACTGGAAGCAGTTAGTTACTAGATAGACAAACATCCGGATCATTTTTAAATGTGGAAAATCATTTTATGTCAATGAAAATAGGAACTGCATGAGCAAAAATCTAATATATTGTATTACGTGTAACATCTGTGGAGAGGAATACATCGGCCAAACCGGGATCCAATTAACCACCTGCATGCGCGTACATCGTCAACAAATTAATAACCCAAGCCTTAGAAACACGCCATGCAGTGAACATTTTGACATTTGTTCCAAAGGAAACTACTGTGTGTTCCCCTTTTATAAACTTAGGACCGAATCTACTGCAATGAGACTAGCTAAAGAAAACTATTTTATAAACCTTTTTTCACCAAAACTGAACAAACATTAACATAAAGAAATTATCTTTTTTGTATACCAGCAATCATAATTGTTTTTTGAGACTGAGATAAGCATGATTTATTGTCCATTATTATCCTATTTAATTTTCCCTAACTTTTACGTAACGTAGTCTTACTATGACGTCATAAGTTACTTCCTTCCCTGCAAAGACTATCATGACATATATATATATATATATATATATATATATATATATATATATATATATATATATATATATATATATATATATATATCCGAAACTTCAAAAAAATCCTTATAAAAAAAGCTATACTGCGGATTCTAGTGAAAATTCAACCAAGCCTTTTTCGCTACTCATTACTAAGACATTGAAAGTGCCGATACAATGACCTTGTCAGCAATTACAATTTATCATTGAGTCAAATGCTGACTGACGTTTTTCATTGTAAGTCCATTTTTTTTTTACACTTAATAGACTACGAATTTTTCCGTTATTTACTGATCATGACAAGAAGCATACGGCAGTTGTGACCGGTCAGCAGGGGATGCTCACTCCTCCATGGTACCTGAGCCCACCTCTGTTTCAGAGGTCCGTGTTTGCACTGTTCCTATTTTGTATCGTTTAACGGACTTTGAAATTGAATACTGTTCGTTATCTCCATATCCTTCTTCATTAGAATGTATTGAGTAGTAGGAAGAAGGATTTTAAGACATTCCCTAACATCTGATAAAGATGTTTTAAGGATGTTTTTAAAAGTTATATAGGAATACTAGTAGTGAAAAAAATAAAGAGAAAAAGAAATTTTATTCACCTAAATATTTTACGCTGCATTTCTTTTTCCTCACAGTATATATATAGATCTCACATGTGTAGTAATTAATTATCGTGCATAAACTTTAAAGTCTAAATTCAATTTTCTTGAAATAGCCATGAATTAGCAAAACCATGGGTATGATGGCGTTTCCGGGTGGCGGATCTAAGCTACAGACAATTTATTGAAGCTCGTATTAAGCAGTCGTTTACACAAGATGAAACACACCCCTTAAGCCTGGTTTAATGGTGGCTTATAGGTCCTTAATGGTGGTTTAATGATTGTCTTTAAGTTACCATTTAGCACCTTTAAAGGATTTCTGACATGATTTTCTTAATCTTTTGTTTCCCTGTCAAAAATGCCAATCGATATCATAATAACATAAATAAACACGTGTTTCTATCGAGTCTTGTGTATATCCCGCGGTGTGATGCTGATAAGCCGGGAGGTCAGAATATGCATATTTCTTATCTGATAACGAGGCTCTACGTCATAGATACTCTTGAGTTCCCCACAGTTCTTTGTTTACTATTAGCGAAAGCACATGTACATGATGTAAAATGGTCTATTGCGCTGCATTTGGATGTAATAATAAGGCACAAAAGGGCAAAGGGATAAGTTTTTTCACTTTTCCTAAAGATGTTAATCTCAGAAAGCAGTGGGCTCATTATTGTCGGCGAAAGGACTTTACTCCCACTTCAGGACACAGATTATGCTCTGATCACTTTTCGCCCAAGTGTTTCCAACAAGACCCCAAGCTTCTCGGTGAAATGGGACTTCAGGAAACATTTAGGAAACGTTTGAGAATAAATGCAGTCCCAGATGTGCCACTTTTGACCGAAGAAGAGCTGTGTAGCGAACAGACAACAGCAAAGGTCCGTGGAGCGTATGCAAAGCGACAGAAAGCAGAGGTACTTACTTTTTTGTTTATATTCATAGGCCTATGTATTATACTGTCACTGAGTGAAAATCTAGTAATTTACAATTTTGACATTTTTCAATAGAAAATTTATTAAAAATTGAGCTGATATATCATTTTCTTTATCCAATATTTTGTTTGCTTTACTGTCATTGGAATTTCCTCCAATTTTATTTACACTGGATACATGAAAATCATTTATAAAATAGATGACATATTAAATTTTTAAGCTGATTTTAAAAAATAAATATATGTACTTTTTTTAATCTTGAATTTTATTACTGATATAAAATTGGATAAAAAAAACTTCTTTTTTTTTAAAGACCAAATTTTGCATATCTCTGCTAAGCAACAGTACTTTTATATTAATTATAGATTATTAAGGAAGCACTGAAAAAGAGTAAAGACACAGAAAAACCAAAGGATACTGCAAGTGCTGTTGCCTCCAAAAGTGTTGAAACAAAAAACAAAAAAGTACAGGCTGAACTTCGCCCTCCGCAACGTACAAGATTTCATCAAACTGACGAGCGTATTTTAGCGACAAAGAACAAGCTACGTTCATTTGCAACACAGACAGACTCCAAAATAACTAGATATCTATCTCTTTCTCAAGAATCTGCAAACTACAGTGAGGTTGATGATTATAGTGATGAATCGGACAGTGAAGATGAGGAAGAATCAGATGATTTTTATATTCCAACAGAAGGATCTGACCTTGAGGCTGATGACGATGAGGATGGTGAAGGGGAAGTACAGGCAACCACAGTCAAGTTGCGACAAGATGTCTCTCCGGTGGAGGAGAAACAGTTTTTGGTCAGTGAAACTGCACTTGCAGAATTATTGTCTGTTTGTAGGTATTGCAGTGCAGAATGTACCCCAATCATCAAATTTGTTAGGGGTACCTTTATCTACACTTCATCAAAGTGCTTAAACAACCATGAATTTACCTGGAGCAGCCAGCCTTGTCACAACACTTTACCATGGTCAAACCTTTTTACTGCCACTGCCATTCTAACAAGTGGCTGCAATGCTACAAAGGTATTACAACTGTTTAATAATATGAACCTGCAGATGTTCACACCTAGAACCTACAACAGACTTCAATCATACTATGTTGTACCTTCTGCAACAAGAACCTGGGATTTTGAGCAGTCAGAACTACTTCAGGCAATTAGACACGGACCTAGCCAGGATGTTGTTGTAGGAGGAGATGCACGGTGTGACTCCCCAGGATATTCTGCCAAATATGGTACCTATACCATCATGGACCTTGAGAGAAACAAAATTCTTGATTTTCAGCTTGTGCAGGTAAAATTTAATATACATATCTAGTTAACTTGCAGACTTTTGACTTATTTATTTTAAATTGATAAAAAGTATATTGTCACAACCCTTAACATTTATGTTTTATATTTTTTCCAGAGTAATGAAGTAAAGGGGTCTTCCCATATGGAGCTTGCTGGATTAAAAAGAGCCATGGGATTTCTGAAAGATCATGTCAACATAACAACCCTTGTGACAGACAGGCATTCTATGGTTAAGAAGCATATGAGAATTTTCCATGCAGACAAAAACCATTATTTTGATGTATGGCACATTGCAAAAGGTAATTTACTGAAATTTAATTTTTTTTTATTGGAAACTGCTTTACATTGTTCGAAAGTTTATCTCATAACTCATTTTCCTTCATTTTATATAATGTAGGTGTTTCCAAAAAACTTGAAGCAGCATCAAAAAAGGTCAACAGACATCAAATCCGACCATGGATTAAGTCAATTGCCAACCACTGTCACTGGACAGCTTCATCTTGTGATGATGATGGGGAACTCAAGCAAGCTAAGTGGAAATCAATTGTGAACCACATAGCCAACCAACACGAGAATCACTCCCAACAATATCCTAGATGTGAGCATGCCCCCATTGAAGATGGCAGACAGTGGATCAAAGAAGGTAACATTAATAATTTGTTCTATTGTAAATAATTTTCTAATTTTTTATATACCGATAAATATTTTGAACTAATAGAACATTGATAAATTGTAACTTCTTGTCCGATTGCAGGTTCTGTTCCACACAAGTTAATGAAGGATATAATCCTCAGCCCCTTCCTTTTAAAGGACATTGCCAAACTTTCGCCAACTCACCAAACATACAGCCTCGAGGTGTTTCACTCAGTTGTGAACCACTATTTACCAAAGAGCACCCATTTTTACTATCCAGCTATGCTTGCAAGGTATGTATGCTAACACTTATTACTTGTGAAATACGTACTGAATCCTACAGGATCTAATTTGCATTTGATGCTTTTATGTATCATAAGTTTATAAATTTTTAATTTAAGATTGAGTGTTGCTGCCTTGCATTTCAATGAAAACAGCAGTAGACAACAGGCAATGACAAAGGCTGGTGAGCTGCAATATGCAGTTTCTTATCCAAAGGCAAAGAAAGGATTGGAGGCAGTTGTAAAACCTAAGAAAATTCCTCCAACATTTAGTGAGTAAAAAAGTATTTGACTTGTCAATGAACACAGTACTTGTAAATACACATTGTATTATTTTATGAAGTTTCTTTTCAATTACAATTTAATTTTTTTTTCAGATTATGTGACCTTGATTAAGCAGGCTGTCCATGAACGGAGAAGTGTGGAATGTCCTTCATACAGATGGGCTGCTGATGATATTGCCGTGCTAAATCAAGATGTACCACTGCCGCTTACTCAAAACTTTGAGCATTTTGAAAAGGCTGCCTTGATACGCAGACACGCTTCAAGGTTTATTCGAACGTGACATTTCAAGTGCATTGGACTATTATTAAAAAGTAAAGACAGTTGAAATAATCCATTTGTATATTTTACAAAAATTATGATAATTTGTTCCGTAAAATGTACATTCATCATACATATAATTATCTTGCATTTTAATATTGACATTATACATGTAATTTATCAAGATGTATTATTTTTTACAATGAATAGAAATTTCACATTGCATATTTGAACCCGCAATAATGTTCTGAGGGAAATGCTTCTCGTATCTTTGTCACTACACATGCAGGCAAAATTTTTCTGTGTTTTTTCCCAAGGAAATGCCAGATCCATCTCACAAATCTTCTGTATGCAAGATACCTGTAGATTCTGAAGTTAAAAAAAATCACAATGTACAAGAAATACTTGTTGATTACAGAAAGAGTAATTAAATGGAAATAAACTGATATTTCATTGTCATAATTCTTTTGTGTTTCATGAAGTTAAAAGAAATAAACTTACTCATGAGGAGGTTGGTTATCATCTAAAGGTCCAACATTCTGCAGGTATTCATACATGGAAACGTACAAAACATGTCTATTCAGGCAATTGGCAGTAAATATAGGACTCTCTGTTATACATTGGTGGTCCCCTGTCTCTGTTTCAGCTTGGACTGCTCCTATTTCTTTACAGCAAATGCACTCATCTACTGTTGGCATAGAGATGCAAAATCCACACTCGCACCTATTTTACACAAAAAATAATGTACTTTTCTCAGTGTATTGATCTTCTATCAATAATTTTGCAGAATTAATTAAATTACACTTATCACTTTAAACAAAGTAATTTTGTATTTATGCAATGAAAAATGCCGATAAATATAAAGGACAGAGATCAATCTAAAAAAAAATGATAAACAATTAAAATATCTGAAAAATGGTCAATTTGATGAAAAAAAATAAATGAATTGTGAAATTAATTCTAAGATTTAATATTTTTTAAAACAAATAAATAAATATTTTAAAAACTTACCAATCAGTGTTTACCAATCTATTGGGAAATTCTTCAATATCTGAGTTCTCCTCTTCTGAACCAGTGCTTTGCCTGCTGTCATTTGTATCAGCCAAAGGTTCAAATTGATAAGGTTTTACATCAATTGACTGGGAAAAATCTACACTTGGAATATCCCCTTCCAAGGTCTCCATAACTTTCTATATATTTATATTGTTTTTTGTGTGTAAGGAAGGCATATAAACACTGAATAATTGTAACGCATGATAACAGAGGAGAACATGTGGAGAGAACTTGTGACGTCACACCCTGTAGCTCATTATCTCTGACTGCTGAAAGCAGCAGGCAGCTTTTACTGCCGTCTTATCAGTGTGTGTGGTGAGAGTGGTCACACATCTACTGGGATTATTAGACTTATATTTAGCACTTAAAAATATACATAAATATTGTGTCAGAAATCCTTTAAGTAACATTTACACCACCATTAAGTTACCATTAAGCCATCTCAAAGTCCTTAATGGATGCTTAAATGTAGCTTAATGGTAGCTAAATGGTGGCTTACAGGTCCTTAATGGTAGCTTTTAGACCACCATTAAGTCACCATTAAGCTACCATTAAGGTAGCCTTACAGGTGCTTAAAGTCCAAACTCCATTAAGCTACCATTAAGCCACCATTACACAGTCGATATTACTGTTTTTATGGGTGAAAAATTATTATTATAGTGATTTGTCATCACAGATTATAATTGTCGAGTTCACACATATCTCGATTTGGAAAAATAAGAAAAAGAACGAAATAAAAAAAAAAAAAAAAAAAAAAAACACAAATGGGGCGCGTACTCATGACCTTTCGATTAGGTGTCCATTGTCTTAACCATTAAGCTAACACCGCTCCTGATGTCGCTAGGATAATATTAAACATTTATTTTGCACAGTTTGTTTGGAACTTGCAAGTCAAAGTATTTATTTTGTTGAACGTTTCCAAAGTCTTGCATTAATTTATAAGTAATTAAACTATAAGCAGTTTTATTTATGGATCTTTTTAAAAAGGCTTATATCACATTTTATTTTTTTTTTAAACCGTTGAGTTCGGCTTTTAAATTGTAATGAATTCTTCGCTCTGTTACTCGAAGATTTGTACATGTAAGCATTAAATCATGATTGAAATAAAATCAATTATAGATAAAACACATAAAAATCTATCATCGGGAAAATAAAAAATTTATTTTAAATAATCTGCAGATATTAACGGTTCTTGTGTTTAAAATTTAGGCCCAGTGACAATCCTCGTTTACAAGTTACCTGGTTATGTTTACAAAAACTTTCTTTTTGAATATCATATTCAGTTTAAATTCTTTTTGTATCACAATGGGTATCAAAATAATTGTCCTTTTACAATGAATCATAATTTTTAATTTGTTATATGCTTGCGTTAAATGTAAATTTTGTAAAAATAATTGATCATCAAAATCTGTTAGTGTACGTTGTGTACGTATTCATTCATTCATCATTTATTTCCTCTTTAAAGAGGTACAGAATTAAGAATTAAGTTAATCAACACATTAATCTATGTACAATTCAAATAATATTTTCAAATAAATGATAAGCATAAAGTGAAAAAAGAGATACAAATGTCACAGTTGCTCTATACAAGTCATATGCGCGAGAGCACTGCACATAGCCGTTGGTATTGTGCACATGCACGAACTATCAGTTTCGAGTTTAAAATCCTGAAGTTTCTTTCCTGAGATAAAGGTAAAACGGTTAGTGGTTCGCGTCCCAGGACAACCAGAAAAAGATCCGTCTCACAAAGGCCACACAGTTCTGCTTTAAGGCCAATATGAAATTAATTGACAATTGTGTTCCACCATTCATTGTGGCAGTCAGAGAGAGCACCGCAGGACAACGTTACGTGACAGAAAATGTCTTCATATGTGGAATTGCACAGATGACACGTTGAAAGACATAGGTATTTTGTCGATACAATTAATTTGCAAGTGAACTTGAAGTTTCGAATATCACTTCCATTATCCGCGAATGACCAGATGTTGCAAGGTTTGTTATGTTGAAAGACGGAGTTGAAACGTTCAAAGTCGGGATCCATGAGCATTCGTACTTGTCGCTGTTGAATGTGGAAGTCGTTGATCGCGGAACGAACAATAGTTTTCCAAGAATATTTATGCGGGAAGATACCTGTGGTCATCCAGGTAAGCAGGTAAGTGTGTATGTTGTATTTCCTGAGAATATCGATGATATATGGAATAAAGCCCCTTGGATCTGCAACCAGCTGTGTCAGGAAGGAGAAAAGTCTTGAGATTAAGATTTGTTTTGAGAGGCACAGAGTGCTCATGTTGCATAACCTTCCTAAAAACAATAGTTTTCTGGCGTCGATTTCGGCATGGATGGGGAGTATATCCAAAAGCTGTTCACACATGTCAGATCGAGTGATCTTGGGCAGATTTAGGACAGCTTTGCAAACCCCAAGTTGAAAGGTGCTTAAGGTGTGATCCTCTTGTGTTAAACTGCTCCACAATTCACACCCGTAGAGTACAGATGGAAGGATAATCGTTTTATAGAGATAGTCATAGTAAGAGGGTTAACACACGAGATATCGATGTCAGATAGGCCATAGAAGGATTTCCACCCTTTGTTGCATGCGTTCAAGATGCGGTCTTTTGTTTTTGCTTTGTCATTTATGATAATACCCAAATGATTGTATTTTTGGCCGTATGGTATTTCAGAGATCCCAAGAAGTATTGGTTTATCCGGAGCACTATTGTGTTTGGCACGGAATTTTAGAACGCAGGATTTTGATACGTTGAATGTAAAGCGCCATTTGCATGCATATGCGTAAGCTATATCCATCATGGACTGAGATTTGCTGGGGATGTGGCGATGCAGGAAATATCGTCAGCTAGAGTAGGACTCGCGTATTTGGGATCCAGAACGCATTTTAGTGATGTTGAATTGCAGTGTTCTAGTTCGTCCAAAAGTTCGTTGACAAAAACAAGGTATAAAAATGCTGACAAGACGCCACCTTGCCTGACCCCTTGATGAACATCAAACCATCTGGATTGTTTTTGGTTTACGATAACGGCACTTACAGTATTGCAGTGGCAGTCGTCGATAATCTGCCATAATTTGCCTTTAATACCTAGGTTATGGAGTTTCTACATCAGTCCCTGTTTCCAGACTGTATCGAAAGCTTTACTTGTGTCCAAATAACTGATATATGTGTTGCTGCCATGTTCAAGATTATGGTTCAATGTTTCATGAAGATTGAATGGAGCAGTTATACATCCTAAATGTTTTTGGAAACCTTGTTGTTGTATATTGGGGAAGGTATTGGTTGTTTCTAATGTAGATATTCTATTAGACAGAATTTTCTCAAACAGTTTGTAAATGCAAGGCAGAAGAGCAACAGGCCTGTAACTATTGCAAGAATTTTTGGGTTTATCACCACCTTTGTATATGGGGACAATCAATCCTTGTTTCCACGTAGAAGGAACAGTTCCTAACGTCACAATCGCATTGTAAAGTTCACAAAGGCATTTTGTGATAAGGTCGCTAGCGAACGCAATGTGCTGACTTGTTACGCCATCAATGCCTGGAGCTTTGCGCATTTTAAGAGAAGAGATCGCACTTATTACATTATTTTGGGTAATGTCATTTTCACTGGAAGATTTAGAAACACTTGTTTTTATGCGTGCATAATGACTCTCGATGACGTGTTTAAAGCGATTGTCAAAATGATCGTCTTCCAATGGGCGGTAAATCTCCTCATAAAATTCTGCAGAAGCATTCGCTACGCCGTCGGGATCGTTGTGGGTTGTACCACTGGCGTCGCAAATTTCTGGATATATTCTAGAAGGTCGAGGTCGCCTTTGTTTGACAAGACGCCAAAATAACCGTATGTCCATTTCCGCTGCTTCATCCAGATCTCGGTGAACAAATTTTAGATATTTCTTTAGTTTTGGGCATTTCGAAAGTTGCGTTTTGCACGTTTGTAGTGCTCATGTTGCATAACCTTCCTAAAAACAATAGTTTTCTGGCGTCGATTTCGGCATGGATGGGGAGTATATCCAAAAGCTGTTCACACATGTCAGATCGAGTGATCTTGGGCAGATTTAGGACAGCTTTGCAAACCCCATGTTGAAAGGTGCTTAAACGCCTGTGATCCTCTTGTGTTAAACTGCTCCACAATTCACACCCGTAGAGTACAGATGGAAGGACAATCGTTTTATAGAGATAGTCATAGTAAGAGGGTTAACACACGAGATATCGATGTCAGATAGGCCATAGAAGGATTTCCACCCTTTGTTGCATGCGTTCAAGATGCGGTCTTTTGTTTTTGCTTTGTCATTTATGATAATACCCAAATGATTGTATTTTTGGCCGTATGGTATTTCAGAGATCCCAAGAAGTATTGGTTTATCCGGAGCACTATTGTGTTTGGCACGGAATTTTAGAACGCAGGATTTTGATACGTTGAATGTAAAGCGCCATTTGCATGCATATGCGTAAGCTATATCCATCATGGACTGAGATTTGCTGGGGATGTGGCGATGCAGGAAATATCGTCAGCTAGAGTAGGACTCGCGTATTTGGGATCCAGAACGCATTTTAGTGATGTTGAATTGCAGTGTTCTAGTTCGTCCAAAAGTTCGTTGACAAAAACAAGGTATAAAAATGCTGACAAGACGCCACCTTGCCTGACCCCTTGATGAACATCAAACCATCTGGATTGTTTTTGGTTTACGATAACGGCACTTACAGTATTGCAGTGGCAGTCGTCGATAATCTGCCATAATTTGCCTTTAATACCTAGGTTATGGAGTTTCTACATCAGTCCCTGTTTCCAAACTGTATCGAAAGCTTTACTTGTGTCCAAATAACTGATATATGTGTTGCTGCCTTGTTCAAGATTATGGTTCAATGTTTCATGAAGATTGAATGGAGCAGTTATACATCCTAAATGTTTTTGGAAACCTTGTTGTTGTATATTGGGGAAGGTATTGGTTGTTTCTAATGTAGATATTCTATTAGACAGAATTTTCTCAAACAGTTTGTAAATGCAAGGCAGAAGAGCAACAGGCCTGTAACTATTGCAAGAATTTTTGGGTTTATCACCACCTTTGTATATGGGGACAATCAATCCTTGTTTCCACGTAGAAGGAACAGTTCCTAACGTCACAATCGCATTGTAAAGCTCACAAAGGCATTTTGTGATAAGGTCGCTAGCGAACGCAATATGCTCACTTGTTACGCCATCAATGCCTGAAGCTTTGCGCATTTTAAGAGAAGAGATCGCACTTATTACATCATTTTGGGTAATGTCATTTTCACTGGAAGATTTAGAAACACTTGTTTTTATGCGTGCATAATGACTCTCGATGACGTGTTTAAAGCGATTGTCAAAATGATCGTCTTCCAATGGGCGGTAAATCTCCTCATAAAATTCTGCAAAAGCATTCGCTACGCCGTCGGGATCGTTGTGGGTTGTACCACTGGCGTCGCAAATTTCTGGATATATTCTAGAAGGTCGAGGTCGCCTTTGTTTGACAAGACGCCAAAATAACCGTATGTCCATTTCCGCTGCTTCATCCAGATCTCGGTGAACAAATTTTAGATATTTCTTTAGTTTTGGGCATTTCGAAAGTTGCGTTTTGCACGTTTGTAGTCCCTGTATGATTGAAAACCCATACCTCTGGGCCTGCCCTCGGAAACCCATATGCGACGCAGTGACCTTTCTATTGCGTGAAGCTCCTTTACGTTTTTAGTCCAGCCAGGTTTTGTGAATGGGTTCATTTGCGTTTTCGGGATAAAAGAGTTAGCACATGTAGTTAGGATGCCTACAATTGTTTGATAGTAGTTTTCAATGTCTTCTTTTGTATGTATTTGGTCATGAAGTATCTTGTGCAGCTCCTGTTCAGTATGTTGTTTATAGTTATTGATAGCCCCAGGACGAGCCTTGTGCCATGCTGCGAGTTTGCAATGAGGCTTTTCCAGGTAGTGCAGTTTTGCTTTTAGACTGAAAGAAACAAAAACTGGTAAGTGATCAGATGTAATTGAAATTGCTCCTTCTTTGAAGACAGATTAGAGATCTAGATTACATGTAATTTTACAGTCAAACAAAATGTAATCGATCATAGTTTCTTTCGGTATGAAGGTAAATTGCTCTCCTTCAACGCGGAAATCTATCATGGGAGTGCACAAAGTACATTGCTTCACAAAGTTGCGTAAAATTTCGGATTTTGCGTTATAAACGTGGAATTCACATAAGAGGCTTGCATTGAAGTCACCAGCGAATAAAACTATACCGTACTGACAATATTGTTCGTATAGACCTTGCATAATGTCAATGTTCGCCTTGTAGTCGTCAAGTACATTATCAGAGGGTAAATATACGCCGAAAATGAACAGAGGCACAGCATCGCATAAAGTTACTTGGATACCAACAATGTTGTTAGTAGCAAGGCAGGGAATTTCCCTTGTAGAGAATTGTAGATTTTTGTCGATAAGGATAGCAACGCCACCTTTAACACATTGCCGCAAAACGGGACTATCCTCTGAATCACTATCAATCTTCAAGATGCTATTGTAATTAGAATGTATGCTATTAAGGTAATTTATTGAATTTTTACTAAGTTTGTGTTCCGACAGTATGGCAATGTCGCATCTTGATTTTTCCAATAAAGAACACACAGGCAGTGTTGACTAAATAAAACCTCGAACGTTCCAAGACAGAAGTCGTAACATAATTGTAAGGTTATGCGGAGGCTTAGAGGAGGTTGTGGTATGTGATTTGGTGTTTAGTCTTTTTTGCTAGAAAAGACCAGTTCAGTCTCCCAGTCTTCATGAGTGTTACTTTGCTCACACCTTTTATCCCATTCTCTCTCGCTGTACCATTTACGACAAATCACCCCCTCTGGCCAGAATTCAGGGGACTCAACTAATTGGGAACATTTCGGAGATACGTTGACTTTAGCTGTTCTTACTATAAATTGCCCTCTTGGTTTGAATAACCTAAGATGTGTGACGTGAACTCCTTTGCTTTCTAAGTAATTCTTTATACCTATGTGAGTGGAGTTATTTTTTATTCCAGATATGTAATATCGGGAAGCTTTTTTGTAGGTGACCCCTAGGAATACATCTTTATTATTTTTTCCTTTCGGTTCTACGGGTAAGTTGTTTGCATTATTTGTCACTTTGTGGTGATTAGGTTTGTCTTGCACTTCCTTTGTTAGACCGTCCTGGTCAGCGGGACCTTGTTGTTTGTCAATCAGGACGACCTCGTATGTAGTGACGCGTGTAAAGTTACCGGTCGATATACTGTCAGGTAGATTGTGTGTTTGGTCAGCCACCTGTGAAGGACCGTTAACATTTTTACATTGTGTTTTGATGTTACTTTCATGGAATGTGTGAGACTTATTGTAGTTTTTATTTTCATTTTCCAAATCTGCTTCATTTTCATTTCCGTGCAAGTACGGTTTCTCCAGTACATTTTGTACGACATTTGTAGAAGCCACGGCTGAGGAAGAGTCCGAATGTGATGGTATTTGAACGTGGTCGTCAAAATGTGAATTACCGTTATGGCTTGTGTGCGTGCTATGTAACATGCTAGGAGCACTCGTAGAGGACACAACTGTTGCGAATGATTTGGTCATTTTTATTTCAGACACTTGTTTTTGCAGACCTGAACAAAGCTTTGACAGTCTCGATATATCGGCATTGAGCTTATTATTTTTTACTTGATATTCTGTAAAATCTAAGCCGTCAAGGCATTTCAATTGCGAATTAGTAGTTTTCCGAAATGTCTCACAGCCAGAGGCATGTCTGTCAAAGTTGTCTCTCAATTTTTCGAGCTCAGAAGTAAGAGATGCATATGCGTTTTTTGATTTTAAACTGGACACAGTTTTGCTAAGGTTTTGCATATTTTTAGTATCATTTATATGTGTCTCTTCGAGCTGACTTACTCTTTGGAGGAGGCTCTGCACGACAGAGCGTAATTCAATTAATGAAGTTTTGGGAAATTCGGACGCTCCGTGTTTTGACTTATCAAATACATCAGATAAATAGGAACTGTCACCGCTGCAGAACATATGCAATGCAAAACAATCTTTTGCGTATTTTACTACACTAGAATTGAGTTTGATTGATTTTCGTGTCGTAAGGTTGCCCAAGGGACATCCTTCCATGGTTTTAGCTCTTAAACAGAGAAATGATCTGTAGTCTATAATGATATATTCATTACTGGAGGTCAACTCTAATAACTTTTGCACATAAAGATCTTTTGGTAGATTTTGAAGCTTGGTATCCAGATTTTGAAAATCGGAACTGACCGAGACAGAGTTAAAGACAAGCGCCTGAGACCCATGTGTGTGTGTAGGTGTATGGCCTCCACTACCATGAATATCGCTCACGATACCCTCACCAGTTAGCGCATTAATGAAAACAGTATTTTGGGGAGAATAAGCGCATTCTAGATCACAAATGGTGCTGAATTGACTTGCTGAATCATTTATATATCCAGATTGAGTACTTACAAAGTCTATATTGGCGTCGGCATTCTGTAATCCGATGTAAGCTTTCTCAGGTGGAGCGACATGACCAGTCGTGACCAGCGCCATCTTTTAAATCTAAGCTACAGACAATTTTATTGAAGCTCGTATTAAGCAGTCGTTTACACAAGATGAAACACACCCCTTAAGCCTGGTTTAATGGTGGCTTATAGGTCCTTAATGGTGGTTTAACCCCCATCCCCGCAATCACGCATTTTAACGCATATACCGTTGCCCCGCAATCACGCATTTTAACGCATATACCTTTGCCCCGCAATCACGCACTTTAACGCACTTTTCGTTTATGGCGTTTTCTGCTCTTATAACGCGTAAAGTTTTGATAGTATGATAATAAATGATTAGATTATAGATTTTGTAATTCCATTCTGATATCTTTCGCAAATAATAATATTTTTCCTCAATTTAATATGTCCGAATCGTTCGACTTATTTGACGAAACTTGGATTGCGAGACAAATTCAGGTCTTTCTTTTGACGCTAAATTATAAGCTCACCACTTGATCCACTTGTTTTGGTGATGTGGAAGTCATTCAATCTTGTGTGAGATGAGACCTTGATTCAGAATTTATCGAATTCGACGAATGATTTTTTTATGTAAGTGTTTGATAAAAACCTGTGCAGAAATCGACAGAAGCAACGTATAAAATTACAAAAGAATTTTTAAGTTTATACATACTCATACAAACGTAGATAAAAGAAGTTTGTTCATAGAATATAGGTTTGTTCCAGTTCACATCTAATCTTATATTACATGTAGTCTCATGTTGTCTTATTTCTTGTTCTATTTGAATTCAAATTCATAAAAACCTGATCATTTTCGTACCTTACACATGTTACACAGCAATAAAAAAAATACACATACACAAATAAAAAGGAACAGAATAAAGGAAGGTTGATTTAAATTTGAATGTTTTCATTATCAAGTCAACGTTTCCGATATTGTAAAAAAAAAATGTGTCGCACTTACTCGATCGTATGTCTTGATTTCTAAACATATACGTATACTAGTATACATAAAACAAGGTGATCGAGAAAATTTTATGCAGGTATACAGCATACTTGTTTGATATTTTTTTTACAAGGCAGAACAAATAAGAAGTCTGTGAGTCAATGCTCACCAATAATGCCCCATTCTGATGTGAATTTACACACGTTCAGTTACAGGCAGATGCACGGAAAAAATATGAAGTTGTTATCTGATTCATATACAAAAAAATCCCACTATATGACATGTCTCAACAAAGATTGTGCTAAAATTTATGGAATCTGCGATGAGAAAAATGCGATAAAAAATTGTTACGTGTGTGTTTGGTATGGACAGACGCACGGTAATACAGGAAGTTGACATCGGATTTGAACAAAAATGAAACCACCATATGGCATGCCACAGTGACGAATGTGATAAAATTTTAAACATCTGTAATGAGTGCTGCGTACTTGCTGAGAAAACCGCGACCAAAAACTTTGTTACGGATAGACACACAGCTAGACAGACGGAAAAACACACAAGGGTAAAACAGTATACCCAGTCTCGTTCGCAGCGGGGGAATGGTTAAAAGACTTATGTCTACAGATTAGTTTTATCAATGGGTATATAGTCCCTTATAGGAATATTTCCTTATAGGAACATATCCGCCTCGAGTACGTTCATATTTCGTCAGTATATCATTTGAAAATATTCACTTATCAGTCGCTTTCACCTGTTTAAGAAAACATACTGTATATTCTCTGTAGGTTCATGTATGTCAACACTGCATACTTTAAAAATAATAAGTTTTGAAAAATCTTAATTGTCAAAGTAAACTTTCAAGAAGAGGACGGCGATGTGGTTTGATTGGATTCAACAACCAGCTATATGTTTATGTTATACACAGAACATACTTTTGACATCCATGCACTTGTGTATGGACAATTAACTCGTGACTGTTTTCAAAGGGTAAAGCAGCTGGTAAATACATGTACCATGTAGGTACATTAATGAGAAGCAATGCATTTTGACGCTTATAACATAAAACTTCATTCTTTCGGCGGGGGGGGGGGGGATCTAAATTATTCTCTACATTTCATCTCCGGAATTTATAATTACATTTAGAATTTCCGGCATTTTTTTCTTCTATCAACAGCTAGCTTGTTAAATAAAGGGACTGATTATAAAATATATTTAGCATTCCATTTTACCACAGGAATGCTTAGCATTTCGGACAATTTTTTTTTTTTTTGGTTGTTTTTTTTTGGAGTGGGGGGGGGGGGGGGGGTTATGGATCTTGTCTACCAAGTTTATGAAAATTCGATCAATAAAAAAGAAAATCAGCTACACTTGAACTATATAATGTCAGTGATGTCCGACACATATGAAACTGATCTCAATTCAACATCCATGTTTTTTTTTTTAGAAAATAAAGCTTTTGATGTCAATGATTTGCCGGTATTGTTCAAAGGTAATAATTTCAATTTTCAGTTAAGAAAATCTTCGGTCACAGTTTTATTTCCTGAAATTTACTGAATACTCTTTAAATAAATGTCGGAAAATAAAACTATAAATTGTCAGTAAACTATGTAATGTCGGAAATAAAAAGTAGAATATAAATAATCGGAAAAAAAGAATGCAGTCAAAATATTGAGATAATCTGTTTATTCTCCTGTCTGATCTATATGAACATTTATTTCGGTCAGAAATGTATATCTTTTACAAACACAATCAATTGTATATCTTTTACAAATACAATCAATTAATTTTTCTTCTGTCGTTAACTTGTATTTTTTAATGCCATAGTAATATCATGGGATATCACAAAAGTATCTAGAGAAAAATTTGTATATTCACTACGGATTAACTCCTGATAGATCCTGAGAAATTGATTAATTTTATTGTATATCATGTTTTTAATTAGACTTTTTTTCTGCAAGTTTGACTAAATTGATATAAATACATCATTTTCTTAATTAAAGTTGACAGGTTTTCGTGTACATCGACCCTGCATGTTCATAAAGTTCATCGTGTCATAGAAATCTGATGGCAACTCTTGGAAAAATTGTGGAAATACTTTCTATATTTCTCAATGAATACAGCTACAATTAATGCATTTTCATAGAAACATTTTTAAGAGTGCTGTCTCATTTGCTCCACAAATAATCGGAATACTTATAGGACAACATCGGGAAAATGTCGAGTACTGATCGCTTCGTCCGAGGAGTTCTTGGACTCGTTTGTAAATTATTCTATATTTTTTAAAAATGTGTAAAAATTCCATTACAAAGAAAAACTTCTTTTTGGTGATTTTCTTTTCTTTTTTATTAATATATTGCAAATTCGCCTACAGCCCCATATCTCCCAAGTTTTTCTTTATCGTTAAACGTGCTGATTTTTTAGTAGCCCACTTGTACCAGTAGGTGTAAAGATTCTGCAATCTTCGCTATAGCCAAGGGGTTCCGATACGCTTCACATCTCCACCATGCACTAGAGTAGATTTTGGATCGGAAACCCTTGGCTAGCAAGGTTTAGATATATATTGCTAATTCAAGACTGATTATTTTAATGCCTAGTCCCATGGCAGTATTTCATCCGTATATCAGCCAAAATATTAATAATAAGATGTGATCAGTTAAATTTTATTACATGTATTTTAAAAATTAAAATGTTTTCCATCGACAATGCGCTATTGTATTGTTCAATAGAAATTAAGCGATATTCTAATATTCCAATAATATTTATTAATTTAAAAAAAACCCTCTCGAACAAATAAACCTAGTTAAATGTGCTGAAAGCTACAAATCCTTTTTGTCTTAAAAAAATATATTAAAACCTGTTATAAAATTTTTCTCAAGTGATAATCCTTTTCTACTAGACCTCATTTCTATTTTTATTAATAATTTAAAGATTCTGCAAGTTTCGATAAAACGGTAATGCATGTGGTGGAAGAAATAAAAAAAAGGGGGAATGTGTCGCTGTCTGTCATTTTAACAGGAGCATAAAAATGACACCCTGAATGGAACTCAAACAATTATTTTGAAAGAAGTTTTCGATTTAGATTTAAAATTCATAATAAATTGTGTTAAACAAAAAAACACTTATATGAACAAGCTCAAAAAGCGATGTATGGAATTATAAGAAAAATCAGACAATTCAAATTACCAGTTGACTGTCAATTTGATCTTTTTGATAGAGTTGTAGTACCAGTCTTACTATATGGCTCTGAAGTATGGGGCTACGAAAACCTTGATTTTGTAGAACGTTTACACTTGAAGTTTTTAAAGCATGTATTTAATTTGAAAAGTTCCACGCCATCATACATGGTCTATGGTGAAACAGGTCGCTTTCCTCCGTACATCTCGGTATACTGTAGAATGATTTCATTTTGGGCAAAGCTTTTTTCAGGCCCACCAACTAAAATTGTAAATGTTTTATACAAACATATGTTTAAACTGTACTGTGATGGAAATTTAACAAACCCATGGTTAGATTGTATACAGAAAATATGTAATATATGTGGTTTACCAAATGTATGGTACGAACAGAGTGCGAATATGAATTATAAATGGATAACTGCTACTGTAAAACAAATATTACAAGATCAATTTATTCAAAAGTGGTCTAGTGACGTTAATAATTCTTCAAAAGGACAAACTTACAGAATCTTTAAACAAAATTTTGGATTTGAAAATTATATTAATAAGTTATCTCCTAAATTTAGAACAATATTTATGAAATTTCGTACCACAAATCACCGTTTACCAATAGAGACAGGAAGATGGCAAAGTTTACCATTGTGCGATAGAATATGTACACTTTGTAAAAACAATCAAATTGCAGATGAATTTCATTATATTTTAGAATGTAAAACTTTATCTAATGTGAGACAGAATTACCTGGGCAATTATTATTCTTCTAGACCGAATGTTATTAAATTCATGGAAATTATGTCAACCTCAAACGAAAAAGGGATGAAAAAACTTTGTGTATTTATCCAAAAAATCTATGCTGCTGTCTGTCCTCCTTGATATGTTTCCCCACTCCTTTTTTCTACCATTAATCTTTTGTTATGTTTTTTATATTGTGTATGTACCTCTGACCAGACTGTTTATATTGTATATAATGTATATATGTTATTTATGCACAATACCCCATGTACCAATAGATTGGTCTGGGTGAATAAACTGAACTTGAAGTCCAAACTCCATTAAGCTACCATTAAGCCACCATTACACAGACGATATTACTGTTTTTATGGGTGAAAAATTATTATTATAGTGATTTGTCGTCACAAATTATAATTGTCGAGTTCACACATATCTCGATTTGGAAAAATAAGAAAAAGAACGAAATTAAAAAAAAAAAAAAAAAAAAAAAAAAAAAAAAACACACACACACACAAATGGGGCGCGTACTCATGACCTTTCGATTAGGTGTCCATTGTCTTAACCATTAAGCTAACGCCGCTCCTGATGTCGCTAGGAAAATATTAAACATTTATTTTGCACAGTTTGTTTGGAACTTGCAAGTAAAAGTATTTATTTTGTTGAACGTTTCCAAAGTCTTGCATTAATTTATAATTAATCAAACTATAAGCAGTTTTATTTATGGATCTTTTTAAAAAAGGCTTATATCACATTTTATTTTTTTTAAACCGTTGAGTTTGGCTTTTAAATTGTAATGAATTCTTCGCTCTGTTACTCGAAGATTTGTACATGTAAGCATTAAATCATGATTGAAATAAAATCAATTATAGATAAAACACATAAAAATCTATCATCGGGAAAACAAAAATTTTATTTTAAATAATCGGCGGATATTAACGGTTCTTGTGTTTAAAATTTAGGCCCAGTGACAATCCTCGTTTACAAGTTACCTGGTTATGTTTACAAAAACTTTCTTTTTGAATATCATATTCAGTTTAAATTCTTTTTGTATCACAATGGGTATCAAAATAATTGTCCTTTTACAATGAATCATAATTTCTAATTTGTTATATGCTTGCGTTAAATTTAAATTTTGTAAAAATAATTGATCATCAAAATCTGTTAGTGTACGTTGTGTACGTATGTAAAGTTTCCTGTTAGTTGACCGGGGACGTTGGACACCTAATTAAGGTCTATTGTCTAACCAGTCGGTATACTATACACTGTTAATCTTACCCCGTTTCCCAATGTGTATAAATCTGGTCGGATGTCATGTTTAATCTGATCGGCTGTTCTTCTGAAAATCGATTTTGAAATAACAATCATTGAAGGCCCACTAGATTTTGACAGATATACTTACCGGACATAATATACGAAAAAAAAAAACGAATTAATACAAATTATTCATGATGTAAAAGTTAAACTTGAAAACTGACATTTTTATGTAAAAGTCAAACTTTGAAAACTAAACTTTTTTATACCTGTAGAACCTGCCAACCACCCATTCCCCCCCCCCCCCAAAAAAAAGACAAGATTTTTTTCATGAGAACATGACTATATATTTTTGTTAATTCTGTAGCGGAATGTTATTTTTAAAACGTGAAATAATATTTTTTAAGGAATATATATTTTGTGTTCATGGAAAAAGATAATTTTAAAAGCAAATTGATTTTCGGTAGTGAAAAATTAAGCGTGGGATAATATAATTATTTATTTTTTAAAACAAAAATCATATACACTAATAATAAAAGCAAAGTATGTAATAATTATTTATTTTTTAAAATTTTTTTTTATACTGTAAATGATTAAAAAAAATTATTAAAAACCGGGAGCAAGCCCCTGTGGCTATTAGCTAACTTTATTCTCAGTGCCCGAGATTCTGCATGTTGAAAGAAATGTTATATAAAAATGAGGAACGAGACAAAATAATAGATCACAAAAAATGAATAAATAAATAAATTTTGCGTAAATGACATTGAATAACTTAAAAAGTTAGATCAAAGATTCCATATAAGATGCGTAAAAGTTTAGTGATGTTTGACCATTAAGTCGCCATTAAGCTCGGCTTAAAGGTGGCTTAATGGTAGCTTAATGAAGTTTGGACATTAACCATCTGTAAGTTGCAGCTTAATGGTGGCTTAATGGAGTTAACTTCTTTAAGCACCATTAAGTCACCATTAAGATACCATAAAGCGATTGCCTAAAGGTGATCTTTCGTCTTATGTTATCTGTTTCATAAAACGTCAACACAGAATTATCTAACTAAACTTCATTAAATTAAGTGATATAAGTTGTATTAAACAATTAAATAGGAAATACTCAAATTATTTTCGTTTGTCACATATTATTAAAATATTGAGGAACGCATTAAGAACACTATGAAGCATAGAACTCGATGTCAAAAGAACAAGATGTGTTTGTGAAACACTATGAGCCCGACGGCAACAAAGCTAAAAAAATGATTTTAGCTTATACGTCACAATCAAATCCACAAGGTCATTTATCTTGTTGAAAAAAACTTGATTAGTGAAGTATGTATACCAATTATATAGTCGATACCTCCATCTCTCATGATTCAAAAGTTATGTTAAATGTTCAAAATGGCTATTTTAGCATATACAACACAGTCAAGGTCACAAGATCATTGACCTTGGTGTCATGTGAACGGGCTTATTAGTAGAGTTTGCATTCCAAATATTTAGTCTCTATCTTTCTTCGATCAAAAGTTATGGCGAAGGTTAAAGTTTGCCGACAAAAAAGCTATGTATAGCGTATAGGTCAGTCAAGGTCATTGAACATGGTGTCATTTAAAAGAACTTGATCCGTGGTGTATGCATACTAAATATGAAGTCTCTATCTTTTATTATTCAAAAGTTAAGGCAAGGTTCAATTTCGCAGAAAAAAAACAATTTTTAGCATATAGGTCACAGTCAAGGTCAGAAGGTCATTGACCTTAGTGTCATTTCAAAGCCCTTAATTTGTAGAGTGTGCACACCAAACTAAAAAATCTCTTTCTGACATGGTTCAAAAGTAATGGCGAAGGTTAAAATTTGCAGACAAAGAGACAGGACAAAAACAATATACGTCTCGGATCTTTCGATCCCGGCGCATAAAAAGGATGCAATTCTAGGTGCATGAACATAAAACATTTTTGTAAGAATGGTCATTGACTTAAAGGTCAAGTACGGTAAAAATAGATCTTAAAAATAATGTCTATAATTCATTAAAAGCATTAAATGAAAGTTTATGGTGTGTTTCTTTTATAAAAAAATCCAGATATAGACGCAAAATACCTGTTCAAATATCGTTATTTATAGACATGGGCGATAGAGTTATCGCTCTTTTTCATGACGTCATCAGAGACAATTGCTGTATAGGCTCTATTCTATAAACAGCCAATAACTGAATAAAATGAATAGTTTTAACGCTGAACCGTGTTATTGACGGTAAACTCGAAAATATACTTGAGTTTACAGATTCAAACAATTACGTTTGAGCCCATTATGAAGCAATCAGAATATGTTAGGCCTGACTTCATGGATATGTCATCGAAGTTAGAATCCGAGAATAATGAAAGTAAATCGGGAAAATCTCTAAGAAGCAATGATTTGTTGTGTTTTTTGTATTGAAAATAAATTAAAAACAGATATTCAAAACCGTTCAACATGAAAATCGAAACCTTTAGCGCATTATTTGCATCTATGTAGAATACATTGTTTTTTTTCGTTAGATTACGTATTAATGAACTAGTAGACTCGATGAGTATTGATAGACAGCTGTGAAACCATGTAAACAATTTAGCAAAGTTAAAAGTGATCAGCAAATATTTACATTTGCAAATGTTTTCCTTTATATAACACTACTGAAAGCAATGCGTATCTATAACTGTAAAAATACAGGAACGGGGTCAAGAGGTCATAGATGTGTGTATGGATGAACATTTGACGTAATTTCTCAGTGACGTCATAAAGGGTCGACTCGCGTTCAGTGGATTACACACTTGCGATTTGGTTTGAAAAATAATGCATTTCGCACGTTAAAAGTCACAATCAGGCAAATATAAAGTATGATTAAGTCACAAATGTAAATATAAGTAATAAGGTATCATTTTAAAACATCTATCGGGCTATAAATACGGGTTGGTACGAGATTAAGGGGGCCGAGTATAGTTTCCATTGCGCAATATTTCGCGCATCATAGTAAAATGAAGCGTATTTACGGTTTAAATGCAACTTTTTTCTCTTAATTATTAAAATTAAACAAAATTAAGAAAATATAGGTATAAAAATGTAATTACAACTTGATACAACTGATTTTTTAACCGATTTTGCAATTGATAGGTAGGTTGACGTCGTTGCAGTGTGTTTATGACGTTATTATAATCCGTTGCTATTAAACAAAGGGGTAATAAAAATATTATTAAAGAAAAAGTAATAAAGATACGCTCTTGAAATGTAAAACATAAAAATTTGAAAATATATCTCCAATATTTTTATTATGTTTTCATGTGAATCCATTGTGTGCGTCATATTTTGTAATACTATATAAAAATAGTAAAATTTGCTAATTTTTTGCATTTTGAGATGCCCCCTCTGGTAACAAGACGGTAGAATTTTGTGTTTCTTATATATATTGTATAATATAGTATTACTCATCAAATATTATAGTTTGAACAAAATGTCTATTTTAGTATTTGCATGATTTGCTTTAAAGTGCTAAATTATTATAGTTTCCATTGCGCAATATTTCGCGCATCATAGTAAAATGAAGCGTATTTACGGTTTTAATGCAACTTTTTTCGCTTAATTATTAAAATTAAACAAAATTAAGAAAATATAGGTATAAAAATGTAATTACAACTTGATACAACTGATTTTTTAACCGATTTTGCAATTGATAGGTAGGTTGACGTCGTTGCAGTGTGTTTTTGACGTTATTATAATCCGTTGCTATTAAACAAAGGGGTAATAAAAATATTATTAAAGAAAAAGTAATAAAGATACGCTCTTGAAATGTAAAACATAGAAATTTGAGAATATCTCCAATATTTTTATTATGTTTTCATGTGAATCCATTGTGTGCGTCATATTTTGTAATACTCTATAATAATAGTAAAATTTGCTAGTTTTTTGCATTTTGAGATGCGCTCTCTGGTAACAAGACGGTAGAATTTTGTGTTTCTTTTATATATTGTATAATATAGTATTACTCATCAAATATTATAGTTTGAACAAAATGTCTATTTTAGTATTTGTATAAGTTGCTTTAAAGTGCTAAAAATTGGCATTTCCCTATATAATCCTATAGTAAATGTACTTGTATTTTGAGACGGTCCTTCAAAAATACCTGGACGGTAGATTTCCCCCAATCTTTGCATGTATACTGAAGTTAATGTAAGTTATACATGGTATAAAAATGAAGAGTTTCGCTATTGTAGTTTTCACACAATAAAACTATAGTCGGCCCCCTTAAATTCATCATAAAGCCCTTCGGGCTTTTATGGAATTTAATCTCGTGACCAACCCGTATTTATATCCCAATAGATGTTTAAAAATGATACCTTATTTCTTAAATAACTCTGTGGCCGCTTGTGGTTGCTTCAAATCGTAACCCCCCCCCCCATTTCAATCAAAAGAATAAAAAAAACCTAAATATTCAGCACGCAAACATGTCTCAATTTTTTTAATAAAAAGGAGGCATTTATATTTTCTGAAATTAATTTCCGAAATCTAAATAAAACAGCAAGAGAATCCCGATATAGAAATTACGATGGCCGTTCAAATATTACGTGGACTGGTTGCACAGAAAAAAAATTGATGGCATAATCAGGCAAAATGTCACATTTAATATAAACGATTCTTTACCTAGATATGGTCTTCAAAATTTCATATCAAAATGTTGTAAATTGGTATCATTTTTTGGTGATTTATCAGGGCATATCATGAAGTCACAGAGCAGCAAAATCTTCGTCGTCGGGGCATTATTATTATTATTATTATTATTATTTAAATTAGCCTTCATTTTCTCAGCATTTTCTCAACAGTTCCTGTTAAGCTTAAGATATAGTGTGACATTGGTCACTCTATTTTTACGGTCCGGATAAAGTTTTTGCACATTCGCCTGAAGTATGGATCGATATCCCCCTCTTTTTTTAAATAAAAAAAAATTGTAAGAGCGTAAAATATCTCAAAAATATAAAACTTCCCTGTCAATCACATCTATATGTCGTTCTATGCAAGCAGATTGTCCGTTTTTCAGTTTAGAGAATGGCCATACTTCAGGCGCCTGTCGGTATTCCGCACCATTACTAGTCCCTCTCCAGTCTCACCATAGAAACCTATAACTATGCAAAATCCTGCAGAGGATCTAGGAACTTCACATAGAGAACTATGAATAAACCTTTCTCGTGACTTTATGTCCTTCATTTCAATTCAGATTTTCATGATTCCCCCTCTTCAAACAAAAAAAAAAAAAAAACGTAATTTAACTTGTACCTTGACGACATTGTGAGTGAATATTATGGTTTTGAACACATACTCTGTGCAATCGCCATTTTCACAATGTATAGGTTTTGTGATTTCGGAAGATGTTGCGGTAATGAGCACCCGACAGAAGAAAAGCAGCGATAGTCGTGAGATGGAATTTATTGCAATGTAGCGATTTTATTGAACTCCTGTGTCTTATCTTTGTTTGAGTGTTTTGAAAAATAAGATGAGACAGGGTAAATATGTTATAATTTTTAAAACAAAATCTAAGTTAACTAAAAAAAATTAGATTATAATATATATGCTATTTTTTGCGGATGTTTGTTATATGCTAGTATTTTAAGAATACAATCAGCTCTCTGCATTTTTTCAGTGCAGACTCAATCTCCACTTCCCCGGTATGCCGGTCCCATACAAAAAGAAATCAGTATAAAATTAGTTGATCTGGTTTGAGTCTTGGGGCTGTTTTTCTTACCATGGTGTCGGAACTTTGACAGAAGTTGAGGGAAATATTAATTCTGAGAAGTTTATCTCTGTTTTGGATGACAATTTGTGGCCTCTTGTTGCTAAAGAATTCAGCGCAAGTCCGTGGATGTTACAAGAAGATAACTGCCCCGTTCACCAATCTCGACAGACCGTCGCTTGGAAAGAAGAAAATAATGTTCCAACCCTTACTTGGCCAAGTCAATCTCCCGATATTAACATTAAAGAAAATATATGGAGAACAATCAAAGTTCGACTAGAACACCGGTTACAGGACATTAAACATCGGCAGGACTTAATTCGAGTTGTGAAAGAAAGAACTATATGCGGTATATTGCATATGTTTGCCCCCACAAAAGTCAAATTTTGAAAACTTCCTGAAATGTGCTGAATTCAACAAATTGTACGAGAAATATAAGTTAACAGAAAATATTATAGTTCCAGAGCAGTGTATTCACAATTTCTGTTTTTATGACGTCACAAACTAGTCCGATTTTATATCCTTTTTCAGAAAGAGGACAAAATGGACAAAATTTCAACAGTTTAAGCTTTAGAATTTATAGAGCGCATGTGTGTTCAGGAACAATATTGACATATTTCATTGATATTATCATTCTACACATTATATCAAAATATTAATCCTGAACACACATGCGCTCGGTGACTTTCATTTAAAATATCGACGAAATATGTACATTTTTCTGCAAAATTCATAAAAAACTGAAATTTACGTCATATTTGTGACGTCATTACGTACATATGACGTCATTACTTATGAAATTATTCAGTGCTTTGAAGTCAGCATATACTCCCCTGTTTAAGGACTTAATTAAATATTACTCCATCAAAGTTTGATTTTGGGGGGCAAATGTTGGTTAATACCGCATATAGTTCTTTGGGTGTCGATCGATTCCGAGACTATAAAAAACGTATACAGGTCTATTCCAAAGAGACTTAAGGCTGTCATAAAGGCAAAGGGATATATTATGAAATATTAATAAGGTAAGACGTATTCCACTTCATTATTATGAAAAAATAACGAAAGAAATCTCAGGTGTCAAAACGATTTTATTGAAACGGCCGCCATTTTGCGTACTGTATTATGGCCAGGTACTGTGCCTCAAAGAAGATTCTACATAAAGTATATAAGTATTACTTATTGATTAAAATGATTATTTTTCTAAAACTAAACAATATGAAAAATGTAGTATTTATTGAGAAACTTTAGTGACATGGGTTATTAAAATTTAATCAACCATCTCTGAGACATAAATATCATGGGGGTATTTTTGCTTGTAAATTGTTTTGATAGTATTTACACTTCTGTCAGCTTTTCTTGTTTTTGCATCCCGTAAAACGGCATTTTTCGTTCTTCAAAAATCCGTGATTTAACTAAGAAAACAACAAGTGGTAAGTTTGGACGTTACAATTTCATTCAAAAGTCATTAATTGTTTCATTTGATATTCTATCATGTTATATTTATACTAAATATTGATAACATGCTCGAACTGGATCGAAAAATATCGGAAAAAATTATTATGATGAATTTGTTTACTTTTACTTGCACTTCTGCGTGTCAAATTTATACTGTGGGAAATGATCATGCATATAATACCTGTAAAACACAACACAGGGATTGAATAATCATCCTTTTATTGTATTTACCGTGTGAGATTTTTTTAACCCGTCTCTATGTTTTTCTAGAAAAATTTACATTAAAAAAATATTCGATACTGGCAAATATTCGTTACCGGTCAAACGACTGTACATGTATACTGTGTGCTCTACCTCTTTTGGGTCCCTCGAGAAAAGAAATAAACTTAACACTCTGTATTAATTTTACATAACAATTCAAAACTGCGCACTGCACAATAACCCTGGAAAGAATTTTTGAAAAGGATTTGTAAACAACCAGTAAACACTAATCTGGCTTTCTCTCGCTCAGTGCTGCAGTCAAAAGTTGTCTCTGATGACGTAATACGTTATTGGCGATAACTCGCGTCACTAAAATAATATTGATAGCCCAGGTAAATTTTAACCGTGCAGCAGAAGTCATAGCAGGCGGTTTTCAACTAAACAGCTATTGGAATTTAAATCATATTAGACCGGTAGACAATTATGTATATATTATTCTAATTTTACAAAAATCTCCGTACTTGACCTTTAATAGTAAATCACTGATAACAATATATTTTTTATGCACACAATGAATAAATAAAGGATACATGTATATTCAATTTAAAAATAAAAGTGAAAGTCGAAAATACAAGAACATACTTTGTCCTGTAGTCTTTTTATGAAATTTTTTACTCCTTATCTGGAAGGACAATAATATAGGGTAATTCCACATCGGCGAGATTATCATTCCCTTCTTGAATTAAACTACACGTCTGCATTTTGTTTTTCATTAAATAATGATTTCTTGAAGAAATAGATTCAACTGTAGGGTTCTTAAATGTATACTCCTCTTCATAAAAGCACTCAATGTTCTCTGGTTCATTAATTGGACTCATTGGTAAATTATCAGATGATTGACTTTCAATGTCTGCATACAAATGTTCTCCATGGATTCCCGGATGTCCATGCATTTCAAGTTTTTCCTTCCAGGAAGTTTCTGGTGAGCTAGAATCTGAATCAGGTATTACTGAGAGATATCCTTCTTCAATTGTTTTCCGGCTTGAATTTAAGTTCGACTCCAATAAATTTGCACTAGTTCCTTCCCTTTCGAACTCATTTGGAGGTTTCAAGTCTGTTTGAGAATGGTGTTGGCATTTTATCTTTCTACCCAGTAATATGCCGAAAACAGTGGAGGCAAGCATAACTCCAATGGAAACTGGAATAATTGTTCTCAAGATAAGATAATCCAATGAATCATTTATAGATTCTGTGAAGTTGTTTTTGACCATTTGTGTATATGTAGCAACTGACTGCACCGATGTCTGCTCTAAGAAAATATAAAACAAATTTTGTTAATGAAAACAGTTTCAAAGAATATACATTTGTTTAAATTTTGGATTAATTAGAGAAGGAGAAAGAGACAAAGAAAGAGAGAGAGACGAGACAAATAGAAAGAAGAAGAAGAAGAAGAGAGAGAGAGAGAGGAGGGTTGATCGAGAGGGATGCATATAAAACACCGTTATAAAAATTGCTTATTATTGAATTCCTTTAATATTTCTTGTTTTAGCAAATGTTTTGGTTTGTTCCATTGTTAAAGACTATAAATCATTTTCTACTTTTCATTGTATTTAGCAGATGGCTTCAGTGATCTTAGAAGGACATATGATGCTTTTCATACGATTATCAAAAACTTAATTTTATTTGAAATTAAGCATTAGTGAGTGCCATTTTTAGTTTTACCATTCGTAACATACATTATAACATAATGATTCATACAAACAAATTAAATTGATCGACTGCAAGATAACAATGTTTTAATATTTATGAAAAAAAATAACAATCTAATAAAAAAAAATCCTTCATGTCAAGTGATAAAATAAGTAATAAAATCAAAGTTGTAAAAATAACCAATCATTTTCAGTCTTATCTGTCGTAAACTGCATGATTGTATTGATCGAGTAGATATCAGATTCAGAATGAAACCAGCATTTACAATCAGTATGACACATGACAGTAAGATGCAATCGAATGTTATGATCGTTTTGCTTACATAGCAAGGTCTATATATATATAATACGATCTACCAAATGCTGGCTTAAAACAAATTAGTGTTAAATCTAGACCCTAAAAAGGGCCTGGTAATCCAAGAATCAAAAGGTCACTTTGTGTCGCGCGACCGGAGATCTTGAGGGCACTTTTTAAACAAATGATAATTTCTTTAAAATTATAAACATTTATTAATTTTTACATACTTTGACATGTTTAATTACTTTTAATATCCTTTTGTATTGAAATCTTTATTTAAACAAGTATTTAAAAGATACATTCATATATCTGTATTCCATTCACTTTTAAAAAAAAAAATACCAACACAATTAGCACACCTGGGCTGACATAACAATTATTGAACAAAAAGAATATAAAAGCATCCAATTTCTTTAGTCCAAAAATTAGTAAGGTTACACTAGAGAAAGTAATAGGTATGAATCTAGCTGAAACCTGCACAAATTATTAAAGTTTGGAGGTATGATTTTTTTTACCTGCTTGGACTGTGTTATTTGTGTACTAGTACAGTCAATTTAAACATTGAAAAAAAAAACATTTTTTTCCAGGGAAGGGGGGGGGGGCATTTTGGAAAATACATGTAGAGACCATTCTCTTTACTTGGAAAATATTCTACCAACATGAACAAGTGAAAACTGATCTTACTCCCCAAAAAATTGAATGCCATATATAAATGTGTTTAAAAAAAATCTGGCATCATTTAGAAACATTGACCCCCAGTTTGTCAAATCTATCAGTTCATTCAAAGAAACTAACTTACCGGTAGTTTGTTGTTTTTAAGCCTATTTGTCATATTACATTCAGTTTTTGGTACAATGTAAGTTGACTTTATTCAGATAAAATATCAGTTTTTTCTTCAACCATGTGTTTTTTTCTACTTTTGGTTTAAAAAAAAAACGATCCTGATTTTAATTAGTTAATAGTTTACAAGTTAATTTATCTATGGTCTTGGGCTAATTCTTACATAATCTCTGCATTCAAATGACAGTCTTTCAAGTTAAATCCTCTACTCTGACAGCCTGAGGCATGTTAATTAGCCAGGTGGCTGTGTGCGTGCGTTGAAGCGTGAAGTGATTTCCTGTCGTGATATAAACAAAGGGATTATCAGCATGCACTGAATAAACAGAGCAGCTAAGGAATATTGCCTCCACTGGGCATATTTATCAACTTTTGTTTAGGAAATAAGGGCATGGCGCCGAGAAAAAAGGGCATGGCGCCGCGCCATACTAGTTTGCTTTAGATTTAACACTTTACAATCATAAGTTGTTTTAGAACTACAAGGATAAAGAAAATATACATGTATATTAAATATACATGTATATTGTTTATCATACAGTTTAGTTGTTAGCTGAGCCTTATCGTCTGACATTTTTCTATATCGACATTTTAATGTTCTTATTTAATGATGGTGTGGAATGGTCTTTTGAAGAGTAAATTTCCCTACATTTCAATGTTTCTGTTATTTGAAAAGATTGTTCATTTTGATTTTGTGTAATTGTTTTTAAGTTTAAAGACAAAGGAATAGATCTGTAGAAGTATAAGATTTTTATTGAAAATATTAAATATGTTTAAGTGTGTAGACATCATTTCATGTTTTAATCCGCGATCCTTTATTTCTAATTAATAAAATAATGAAAAAGTGAATTGTATTTCTTTTTTCTAATTATTCTATACATCTTTCAAAAAATTATTTATTTGAAAATAATCACTTGGCTTCATGGACTTCCGGGATTTTTTTTTTTTGGAAAGTTACTGCTTGATTAAATAATTACATTAACATTTTATTGATAGGGCATTGATTCTGTGTATTAAGTACAAGAATGCAAACATCCTAAATGCCACATTCGTAGACAATATCAAGGTAAAAGAAATTTAGTGGGTATTATGAAATTTAAAAAAAAGCAAAAGAAACAAGAGTAATCCACTGAAGAACCTTTGCAACCATTCTCCGGTTCACAAAAGTTACGATCACATTGACATGTCATTTGACAATTGTAACCATAAGCTGGATATCGACAAGTGTAGGTACAATCCGTTCCAAATGTTCCAGGAGAGCACTCTAGAAAAAAAGATATTCCTGTTCAAAACCTTAGATGGATGGCAGTTTTAATTACATAGGAAACATTGTTATGTATATGGAATCCCCTAGCTTGCAATAACTCCATTTCATTTAATTATTATAAGAAACACTTATTCTGCTATAGATATAAATGTAAAATATTAACTTACTCTTATTTGTAATACACCCGACAACTGGGTTGCAATCTTTCTTTTCACATTCACAAGTTTTTTGACAAGATTCACCAAACGCAGGATATCGGCAGGTATTTGAACATCCAGTGCCATGGAACCCCGATGGACACTCTTACATTCAATGGAATAGAGACATATTAAATGTGCAAAGAACAAAAGTCAGAAAGTACAATATACGGCCTGTGAATTTCTTAAAAAATAAATCATCGTTTACTTGAAAATTATTTGTGGTTTCCGTATCTACTCGACTTCGTCAATGCAGGGGTGGGTAGTTTTAGTCAAACCGGATGTTGGCTTCTTCATCGTAACGGCTAAAACCTATAAGGTTTTGACTTTTCCGGAATTTTTCACCGATTTTACAGATTCACTTTAAAGAATGAGTGCACTTAAGTACGTCATTTGGAACCTTTTCGCTATCCATTTTAAGCTTAACATTACATTATATCGCTAAATTAATCTATGATAAATGTGCAAGCATATGCTTTTGATATTTATTTCTAGAATTTTTTGTCATACATATTTCTGTAATTACAGAAAACGTAATTGAAAAGAACATGTAAAAGCCTTAAATTCCGGAACTTGAACGGGACCACTTTCGAATCTAAGGTATCCGCAAATAGGCGGAGCCATTTAAACCGCATGGTTGTGGAATGTAAACATTATAGCACATATGATTTTTTCGCATTGCGAATTGAAATGGAGAAGAGAGAGAGATCGTGTTGATTTCATGGTACATAATTATTAAATGATTCTAATGTTAAGGGATGGGGTAAATGTCTCGCTGTGCAGACCATAATACAGAGGCGACATAAGCCTATACATGTACTTACTAATGACAATGTCAATACCAGAATTCTTTCAAAACACCCCTAATGAAAAGCATAAAGATAAATAAGAGACATATTTTCTTCAAACCCTATTAAAATTTGCGCAAAAATCTCCCATAGTTTGAAGTTGGAAGTACGATAGATAATGTCACAACAGAGACTTAAACACAATGAAATTTTCAATGAAAGCGTTAGCGTATCGAACAGCAGAAGGTCACGTGAGGAAGGTGATTATAATATCAATCGTTGTTGCTCAGTGACCGGTTAATTTAGTAGCTATCTCGACCCTAGTTTGGGGACATTTTTTTGAAAATTAGATATGAGCCGCAACTTGGCCAACATTGTCCTTTGGATATGTTTAAGTTTAAGTTAAAATACATATTCTGTGCAAATAAGAAAAATGGCCAAGTTGCGGCTCGATGTAAACAAAGTCGTTGAAAACTGGTATGAATATGAATAACAATAGAAATGAGACAAAACTGTTAGACCCCCGTCTCAAAAGCTAGTGTCTTTCGGCATTATTTAATACTTTCATGTAACATAATATACCAAAACCTGCTCTTAAGACATTGTTTAATACCTATAAAACATAAATTTAATGAATGTTCAATTTTATTTTGCGCAAAACATCGGGATCCAACTCTCATAGCTTAAGTGCACTCATTCTTTCAAGTAGGGCGCATTCCTCTCGGAAAAAAATTCAAGTATAAAATCAAACATTGGTATCTTACGCGTATTTTTCAACAAGTTTTTTTTTTCTCCGAGAGGAATGCGCTCCATGTGTAAAATTAATATTTATGAATGTTGTTTGCTCAGCTGCGCATGCAGAAAGAAAATTTACCTTTATATTATTCCATGTTAATAAAACCTAGCACGGCAAGGATTAAATCTTTCATAAGAAAGGTTACTGTAAATTATGTAAACACAACCATAAATCCTTTTATAGCATAAATGCATTATTTATGCGTGGTAAATAGGGTAGACAGATTCAAATATAGCCTAGTTCTTAGTTCAATTAAAACATTAAAACAAATGAAGAAATGTTTTCGTGTTAGTCTATGCTATCCACATCTGCATGTTTATTGTGGACACTGTTTAACAGAAGCCCTCTAAAGTAGCCAGGTTATAACCATAAGGTCTATTTGCTTTGATTTTTTTTTCTCAACATTTGACAAGTCGTCAATATTTTCTCGTGACGTCACATTGTACAGAAAATGACGTCAAAGTGTTTAGGGAACTTCAATATTTTTAGGGAACTTCAATATTTTTCCTACTCTTGGTGATTGTAGATGATCAATAACTCGAGATGTTCAAAAATATCAATTTTTGAAAAATTTAATAAATAACATTATTACTATTTAGAGTTAGTACATAGGCTTCAATATATATTCTGTGTGTTACATAATCATTAGGCCATTCCAAGTTTTTCTATGTTTAGCGTCCGCGTGCGCCTTGGTTTTTGACACCCCATGTCAGAAAAAACAAACAGAATCAAGAGTCAGAAAATTAATTACTCAGGTCCAAATTTTTGATTTTCGGCAATATCTCTAAAAATTTTATAACAATTTATTATTGAAATAGTTTTAGTATTTAATGCCTTGATTTTGCTGAAGAAAATAACTTTAATTTCTTTATGAAAAATAGATAAATGAAATCATCTTTTGAATTACGTCATTCTTATTACTATAAAATGTGTGTTTTATTTTTTTTGACTTGTGTGTTTTTTGCGAATAGGTAGCTAGGTTTTAGAAAGATGGGTGGACGCTAAACAGAGAAAAAAACTTGGAATGGCCTTATCGCGCATCGCGTAGATCGCGAGCGATTAACTTGTAATTGTCTACAGGTCAGATGTATATGTATATGTTTACTCAATCTTTTTATGGTTATATTTTGCTCAGACATTGATATTTTTTCATTTAGTCTGAATATTAAAAGATAGTCAGCATGTTCCGGAGAGCGCGCGCGAGAGTGAGATCGAGAGAGGTCCACTAATATTTAAATAATATGTATGTTATGCTTTTTAAAAGATATTCTTAGTAAATGACCCAATATATTCATAAAATCGTGATTTCCAAATATGTCAGCCCATGTCTGCATGTGGCCTCGTTTTCCATGTGTATGCTTTAGGGTTGGGGTATCTATAAGCATCCTGTTTAAAAGGCAACATATGTAATATAGGAATACTGTAAAATTTAGCCGGCCCTTATATATAAATAATAAATTTATCAATTTATTATCAGAATAAACTGAAAAAGAAGGAAATGTTTCTGTTCTGTGTTTGATGTTTCAATAATTATGACATATGTTATAAAAAAGAGTGGTAAAAAAGTAGTTTCCGACATCGCTCATCATAGGGTGTTTTCACAAAAAAAAATGACATTTAGGAAATAATTTTGTCGTAGAAGTCTTTCAGGGCAGGCCGTCCCTAAATAAAATTGTGATATTTCGATAGATTGGATGTGAGAAATAATTCAAGAACACACACACCCTCATATACACAAAATAAGGAAACCTGATTTTAATAATGTGTTAGTTTAGTAAATATTGTTTTAAAAAATCGAAAGCGTGGGGGGGGGGGGTGCGCACACCAGAGGCACCTGCACTGGATCTGCCTCTGATTTAGCGGCGTTCTTGCATTAGAAGTTTGCTAATATGCTGCTCTCGGAAGTATTCTTTCAACGAAGTATAGGTATTGCTAAAAAATACATAAGTGTCGAAAATAGATGAAATTGCAGGAAGATGACAGGGAAAAATGAAACTTCAACCATGTGGCAACGCACTTTGAAAAAATTACGCACTTTGAAAAAATTTTTCAAAGTGCGTTAAATTTTGGGACCAGGTTAACGCACTTTGAAAAAATAATTTTTTTTTCAAAGTGCGTTTATATCGACCATATTAACCCACTTTGAAAAAAAAAAATTCTGCATGGCTTAGTCAATATTCCTACAAATCTTAGGTATGATAAATTATCATTTGAACCTGGGTCTATCTGTCAGTCCGTCCGTCTAGCTGTCCGTCCATCCGTCTTTCTGTAACGCTTTCGTTTCCACACGATATCTCGCCAAACCTTTGAACATTTGCAATGAAATTTAACATAACAGAATTCCTGTGGCCTTAGGAAGACCCCTTTTGAATTTGGAGTCAAAAGGTCAACATTCAATGTCGTAAAGAACTACGAACGATAGTATTGTTCTTCCGCCTATCTCTTAGTCAATTCTCAAAAGTTAACATATTGGAATGATTCTAAAAAAATTATAGATATTTATATGAATTTTCATAAAACCTTACTTATTTGGGATACCAAAGAGAAATAACTATAATTTTGGCAAAACTTGTGTTTTTAAATACCTGGAGTTAAGCAGAGAGATTATCAGATATGGTATCAAATTAATATCGAAAAGCAGACAGGTACTGTAGATTCCTTAATATAAGCGAGGAATTAATTTCTGCGTAATTTCGCGAGAAGTATCACTCGCGAAAAAAATATTACTCGCTTTTATTTTTCTGGTGCTTAAATCTATGTAAAATCTGTTCATTAACCGTTCATTCGCGAATTATAATTCTACCGATTTGACGTTTGAGAGCCAGTTCGCGATAAAAACACTCGCGAAAAATAAGGAATTTACAGCTAGTAATTAATATTCTGATTTTCCTGAAAATGAACATAAATAGACTTTGAGATTTAAAAGAACAAAATTTCGATTTACTACAGACTTCCTTGTACAGTGCTTATACTGTATTTAGAATGCTCTTTTTTTTCAAATATCACTGACACTTAAGGTCACGAGTTATAAAAATTGATATATCTGGGTGGGAATGATAAAGAGTTGAGCTGATAGACCTTAATTCAGGCAGTCTTTTCTTCGTTTTCCGTTTCTTGGTTTTCTTCTATCCATCAGTTTTTAGAAAGAAACACATCAAAGTAAGGGCACCGCAAAGCAGAGCATTCCTTCCCAGAAAAGCATGTTCAGTAAATCATTTGACATCGATCCCGATACAAATTACGTCAATTCCACACAGAAAAAACTAACATACACATAAAGTAATAACACACATAATCGCATCACTATATCCCATCATATGTTGCGAGGGGATACATGTAATACTGTTGTTTATTTCTAAAATATAAATCTAATTCCTTTTGTTTCATGAAAATTTTTTCGAAGTGCGTTAAATGTTTACATGGTGTAAAATTATGATGTACAGTTTTAACGCACTTTGAAAAAATTTTTCAAAGTGCGTTGATTTGGTCCCAAATTCAACGCACTTTGAAAAAATTTTTCAAAGTGGGTTAACCTGGTCCCAAAACTTGACGCACTTTGAAAATTTTTTTCAAAGTGCGTAATTTTTCAAAGTGCGTTGTAAAACCATGTCTAGTGATTGTCAATAAACACGCTGTATAGATTATTGAAAATAAATCCATTTATTATTTCTTCTAAAAACTTTGCAAAGCCAATTGATGATCGTGATAACATTTTGCTAAAACATTGAGAAAAAGAATATCTTCACAAGTCCGTGCGTAAAATATCTCACGTGGTACCCTCTTTAGAGGTAATCTTTGGAGAATGTGTATGGAACACCGGTACTGTCTAACATATGAGGAATAAACATTATACGCAGTGTTCTCTACGCCTGTGCACCTAAAACTTGGGAGGTAAAAAATATGTATTTATTTATTCTAAGTCGTGTTCAGAGGAATTGTAAGTTTCTGCTATTTAGATTTTTACCACCCCCGCCCCCTTCCTCACCAACGCACACATTAATTCTGGGTCTATAGATCTATTATTTAATTGTGTGCGGATTATAACTCATTCATTTGTTTATGAAATTTCCACCTTTTTGATTTGTAAATATTAAAATATTTTAACTGCTTGACTGAAAAATATTCCGTGTATCCTTTATATTTTCCAAAAAGCAGTGTCATTATTCACCCCATGCAGACAGACAATCTTATATATGCAGTAAATCAATCGAATTTCCTTTTAATTCACTGTCTTTTGTATAGCGTAATAATATGTTACCATTCTTCGCAATTTTTCTGTCTTTATATGAAATTTAGAAGAAAAAGAACGATCAAATAAATTTTCACTTCGCCGTAGCATTGAGGTACGTAGCGTATTATTGTTCCAGATATAGTTTTTTAAAATTAATTTTCACATATATGGTAACCAAAGATATATCGTTTTATGCTGAATTCAAGCAAAAAAAAAAAAAAAAAAAAAAAAACTACATCTTGACCTATTGAGAGCAATGTTTAAATTATAATAATTTTCTAATGAATTCTGCAGTCTTATCAAATGACTCTTGTATGGATTACTAGTAAATATTTTGTTTGAGAAAATAATTGTTTCCAAAAAGACTGAATGGATGTCGCCCGCTAGCTGTTCAGGTTTCCCCCTGATGTCATAAAAAAGTGAAATGTTAAGCAAACACTCGCTCATAATACTAAAACCACTGCTGAATCCATAATATATATACATGTAACTATTAAATAATTATTAATAATCAAACGAGACAAAGAAATAAAAAAAAAAATAATGCGCATGGGCAAATATTGAATATTATGTAACTATTATTTACCGTAGTAAAATTCCAAAAAAAAAAAATCATTTTACGTTCACTCTGAAAACGTTTGACGTTGTTGAAAAACACAACGTCATTATGAACTTGTTGAAGTATCTTTGATTAAAATGAAGAAAAAGCCTACTTAGAGTAGACGTAGGACCAGAAAAATTCATATTTGACAACTTTTAACCTTACTCTATCAAAATCCGTGAAAAACTCAAAATGCATAAAAATTGCTAAAAAGGGCCCGTTTCCCATGGGCGCAATCAATTGTGTGACCAGTACTATTTTTATTTTAACAATTAACATCCCCCGGGTTTCTATTTTCCTGGACTTGGCTTTATATATACAGGTTGATTAAAATATCAAATGCATAAAGTTTATGTAATTTATTAATGAATTTATTATTTTAAAACATTATCAATGTCAATAATGTTACGTTACAATGTATCTAATTATTTACGTGTACCGCGATAAACACGGGTGCTGAACCGACACGCTGTCATTTTCACTTGTAAATTTTATGTACCTATGCTTGTTTACACCTGACGTCATAATTTCAAATTAAGTTATCTTTTATTAACAAAATATCAAAGTACTATCTGTAATATATTGTAAAATACATTTTTGTGAAATTCTCATCAATTAATAAATATTTACCACTTTATTTATGAGAACTCAGAAGTGTTAAAATTCACAACGTCATTATGACGTTCCGTAAAATGTATGAAATTCGGCCATATACGAGGGGTTATCAAAAAGTTCGTGGACTAGCGCCATAAAATTAAAACCGCTTAAGGTACATCAATGAATTTTTAGATATATAGTTTGCATCATCTTTTCTATCCAAATAATAAACCACAAATCATCAATTTTATTTTTAAATAAATTAGAAATGTTTTTGTAAGGAAAGGTATGTCCAGGCGGCGCAACCTCAAAAACGACGTTTTTTTTCGACCAATGAGAAAAACTACTTCGATATGATTTTTTGACATCCAAAAATCCCGTGAATTCAGGTATGTGTCGGGATATAATTGTTCTATAAATTAGGAAATTTTCACTTCATTCTGGAAGTTATATGAAATTTTATTGTAAAATTTACACGGAATGTCCAAACAAATGAGGCCTTAAAAATGACTTCAAAAAGGGGGAGGGGTTTCCGTTTCCAACATTCTATAAAGTTTTGCCCCTGAAAAAACTAGTATAGACCTAAAATATGTTGAAACTGGCTACAGAGAAATAATATACATCCAGAGTACTTGTCTTTTATTGTCAAAATAGATTCAGAGAGTAAAGGGGTATACAGTTAACGTCGAATTGCAGTCAAGGTGTGAAAAATCAATCCCGTCAAAAATGACGTTGATCATGTGTTGTAGATATTGAACTCCCAAAAGCAAAACATGCGGCAGAATCATGCGCGGATCTCTCCCAATATATTTATCCATCTGGAATATTATACATTCATTGAAGGCCACTGTTCATGACATTATAAAGTCATATAAACAAGGCGGGTTTAAGTCCTTACTCAGCTCAAGGGAATCTCATCAAAAAAGTGTATGAGGTAAGAGAAGAGGACATTGAAAAAGCAATGACGTTATCGGACGTCATTAAAATAAACGACATCAGCGCCGGGTGATCATAAAATGTCATTTTATTTTATTATAATTTGGCAAATAATGAACGTATATCAGGATAAAAGTTTCAACATTTCTTTATTTTGTGTTGTTTTATGTTCCATATCAATTTTGAAAGCCCAGACTACATAGTACTAATTTTATAACCTCAGTCCACGAACTTTTTGATAACCCCTCGTACATATGCTATTTTGAAGAACTCTTACGGAAAATATGAAAAAGAAAGTTGGTTTGAAAAAATACACAGTCTGTAGATATATCTAGAGACAAAACTTTACTATTTTGAAAACAGGCGAATTCAGTGTATACATGATGAACTAGCGATTAGTATGAAAAACGTCAGTCAGCATTAGACTCAATGTTAAATTGTATTTGCTGACAAGGTCGTTGCATCGACCATAGAAGTTACGAAATGATGACTTTAAACGAGACTGCTGATATTCTTGTTTCATCATCTTGTTTGTCAACAATTTACCTCGTTTAAGAAATTGTTCATACGTAGAACATGCTCTTGCATATCGAATCAACTGAGACACAAACACTCAGCACGCAGGCGAAGAATGCACATCTCCGCACAAGCAAGGGAAGCCGACGACAGAAAAGCAAAAGCCATCACGTTTGCCACTATTTCAAATAAACAATCCACAGCAGACATGTCAGACTCCGCGGCACTCCTCATCCCAAGTTCACCAGGATATATCGCATCGACACAGGAAAGGAAATTACCATTGTTAATTGACTAGAATGATATTGATGAAGAATATTCCTATATATTTCTATGTAAAATTTTGGTCAATCATAGTGGCCCCGCTCAAACCCAAGGGGTCATGATTTGACCAATCTTGAATCTACATTACTGATTACTTGAGGATGCTTCCATTTGAATATGATCAATTATGGCTTTGTTATTGTGAGGAGAAATTTTTTAAAGACTTTTACTACACGCAAGTAAGTTAAGGCTAGGTAGAGGCTTTTCTATGCAAATAAGCTAATGGAAATGCATAATTTGTGTAATTGATCTTTCCCATTCTGGCTAATAAATACATCAACAAAATAACGCTGGCGGAAGAGCATATCCTATATAATTTTTAATAAATGAATTAAAATATTATGTAGAATGCTATAAAAATGAATAAAATAATTGCACAAATCCTAGGCGTTTTCTCAATTGATAAAAAATTTAAGAAACCTACATCGGACAGTGATTTTTAACCCTGTTTCGACGTAAGACTTTTGAATAATAAATAAACAATTATACTGTCGACGTTTGTGCAGTAATGTCATAAATACTTGTAATATTCTGCGTCTAATACTTCCTTGTTTCTGAAGAACAAAGTTGAATTTGTTCCTTATAAACTTGTGTAGTACAGGAATATGACGTCATAATATGCACTGGCTAGGGCATGTCATGGGTACCAAGTTTGTATAAGAAGTTTTAACTTTTTCTATGCAACAATTTCAGCCGTTTTGCGTTTTAATTAGTCAATATTGCACATAAATTTCTATACGTTGCCTTAACTTGCGTATATTTCTTTGCAAAATTTTGCTTAGCCATTGTAGCCCCGCCCTAAATACACGGGGGTCATGGTTTAAACAAGCTTGAATCTACACTACCTGAGAATGATTCCATATAAATATGATCAGTCATGGCTTTATTATTCTTGAGAAGAATTTTCCTATATTTTCCTATATTTTTCATTGTATATATTTCATTGGCCATTGTGGCCCTGCCCTACACCCAGAAGTCATGATTTGAATAAACTTTAAGCTACACTACCTGAGGATGTTTCCCCATAAGTTTTATCTTTCCTGGCACAATGGTTCTTGAAAAGTAGATTTTTAAAACATGCCACCAAATTTCAATCATACCCAATTATCTCCCCTTGAATGAGGACGTGACCCTTAATTTGAAAAAACCTAATTTGCATACAAAATATTAACAATTTATCAATTATAATTCATTTTTATAGATAGACAAGATTATTCTTAGTAAATGTTTTAAAATTCGTAGATGTGCTTGTTCGAGAACATTTTGATAGCCCATCATATATACTGAAATCACTTCTATACACTTAAGACATCTATGCATTATAATCTGCTTAATTGGCTAAACATACCCATATAACTCTGTACTCACTTAAACAAGATTCGTTAGGAATGCTCCAATAATACCCATCACAGCATTCTGTCCTGTATTGTCTAAAATTCAATTGCAATATTAAAAAGATTATCATGAAACAAAATATTTGAGTTCTTCCTTTTAAATAAAAGATTAATAATAATAATATTTAAACATGGTCTTTGAGTAGAAATTAGTAGCATCCGATGTCATTCAAAACAAAGAACCATTCCTGATCTCCGAGTCTCGGATTTTGTTTGGAACCAGCAACGAAAGGACTTACTCCCTACTTCGCAGCTCTGTAGCAAGCGCTCTTACCAAAAGCACCTCACAAACAACATTCGCCAGGAAAAAAAAACTGAAATTTTATTCAAACATATACAGCTTTTTTTTTAATGCTTCTTATGGCAGACAGGTTCAAAAGTAAATTTACTGTTCTTTTTTTCTATTCTTTCTTATTGTTCTTTATTCTTTCGGGAGAGAACTAGAACAGTTTGTGTCAATTCTTAATACTTCATCCCTAATACATGTAATGTGTTCGGAACCTTTTATTTGTCGATGTTCTGGAAATTATAAAACCCGATGAGTTCAGAGTAACTCTGGCAGTGGCTCTGGCGAGAGTTAGCGAGACTTCAGCGAGATAGGGTAAATTATTCACGGAAATGTGGCTAGGAAGTGACTAGCACGTGGAGGCATGGTAAACAGGAAAGTTATGTTGCGTTTCAGTTTCATATGTAGAAATGTACTTCAATCAATCGATTTCTTTAACATTCATTCCAACTTAAATAAGTATTCTCTCTAATAGAATTTTCTGCAGTCATGAATTAAAAATTATTTTTGGACAAATATTTTCGCATGAGAACCGGGACTATATTCTGCTACATGTAAGTGGCAATATCATTTATATATCAATGTACGTATTGCACAGGTAATAACATTTTCCTTCAAGTTGTTAGTAAGGTAATGCAGCTGAATAAATAAGAAAATACTAGTACGTGCCATAAAAACGTATCAAAACATTTATCAAGTATTCGACAATTAATAATGTTTGTGTCTACTATTGTTAAATAGTACTTTAATTTATTCTTCGCTCATACATTAAAATAAGAAGAACATTTCATGTTTGTCACTGAAGCATATATATTTTGTTTTGTATTCATATCTCGGCATCACTACCAAATTAAAAAAAATCCACAAAGAGCTATTCCAAGAACAAGTTAAAGTGTTTTAATTTTCTAAAAAACTATAAGCATATAACATGTATATTCTGGGTATTGCGTTTGATTTCATTGCAGTGTGGCACATTTCATAGTACTAGTGTACAAAGTAAATCCATTTTTTTCCTGTAAACATGTTCTGATATTCTGGAAGAAGAAAGTAACGAAGGGTAAACATTACAGATCATTTAAATTTTAGACATCTGAATATTATAGGTATATGTACATGTAAATATTCCTTTTTGTTGTACAAAAACATTCTTTTTGAACATTAATTTCGGATTTGGATTGTATGATTATTTAATCTTAAACCAATTGATGTTAGCACACAGTTTTTCACAGATACATTTATATTATTACTTACCCGTGGCACTGCGAATATGCATCATTCAGAATATATATAATACGAACGATGATGTATAATAGGAATGATATGAGCTTCATATTTTACTTTCACTGTGTCTGTCAACTGAACAAAATAGCTGTAGATATGAATTAAAAAAGTTTAACATTTCCTTTTTCCTTGTTTTCTCTTGTGATAGAATAACAATTTCCCGTTCATAGAATAAAATCAGAACTTGTGATCAAACTATATAAATAATTCGCCTCCATTAGCTGACAGCAAATTATAAAAAAAAATCATGATGCGATATATTCAAAATTTTTATCTCCAAAGATAAAGATTGTTTTTTGTTTTTTTTTTGTATGAATAGGTAAATTACACAGGTAACTCTTGATGGCTCGAAATTCGATCTCTCAAAGTTCATAATCGCTCGAATAAGTCTCCAGTCCTGAATTTTCCCCCTATATAATTAAAATTAATTACTCTTGAATTCTCGAACTCTTGATCTCTCGAAATCCTTAATCCCTCGAAGTCAAAATGCAGTCACGCTATATGCATATTCTATTGAAATTTACCCTCGATACCTCGAAGTGGCTATGTGTATACAAAGTCACATAATTAGCAACATTACCTGCCGATAAATAATTGCCCCGAGCAGAGGATGCAGGTCTCGTGAAACGGGATGTTTATTCAGGTGACACTTTTCAATTTCAATTTCTTTATTGCAAAAGACATACGTCTTTTAGCATTAGTTCAATATATAAACATATAGTAAATAATCGGAAATGGACAGTCAGTCCTTGTAGATCCCTATGGAACATGCACATACATTTAAACTCATATTAACAGTTCTTACAGTTCATATGAAGAATGACATGAGACAAAGTACATGTAATATAGCAGTTATAGTCATATCAACAATATAAAAGTAACACATCAGTAACTGGCACACTATCGCATGATTAAATCATTTCTAAGCGCGAGGGCTCTATTAATAAACTTCCCTAAACTACATAATTCTTTTACATTATTCACACTTAGCAACTGTATTAATTTGTACTCAGATGGCCTATACCAATAATATTTTTTCAAAAACTGTGATTGCAGTGTTGAATAAATTGGGCATACAAGTAAAAATTGATATTCATCTTCAATTTCTGTAGTACATATTTTACAGAATCTTTTGTCTATTGTTATATTTTTATGTCTACATGTTTTAATAAACAGATTATGCGAGGACAACCTATTTTAGAAATACATTTTTTGTACACCTTTGGTATATATTTTTCTCAATAATATTGCAAGCAAAAATTGTCGATTAAATGTTTATAAATATGACATTTTGATTCTGTTTGAATTTTGCTATATACGGTTTGTGTAAAGTGATTATTAAGTCTTTGACGAATGATGGGCAGACAAATATGACTTTTCAGATTTCGTTGGTGGTTCCACACCCCGAACAATGTGGCCCGAACAATGTAATTGCTCCTTGATAAATTTTGCCCAACTTTGATTATTTTGCTTATCATTTTCACAACTACAATAAGACCAATCATAAGCAGCCCTTGATATACTTAATAGCTGCAAATCAGTGGGCGTGTTACTCTGCTTTATGAATTAATTTTCAAGATCATTAACATATAATACACTTATACTGCAAGGTGAAAATTAATTTACAATTAATCTAATGTTGCCTATATGCTATCAAAAGAATTATCATTGTCTGTATTAGTATAATTTAGAAATGCAGTGTCACTGAGATATTGTAATTGCAGATAACAAGACGAAACACTTAATACATTTTTTATTTCGTTTAGTTTCAAATTAATGTTTAACGGAATATGAAATTTCATAAACAGCCTCAATGTCAATATGACGACAATTGCTGGACAAATAAAGTCACAATGCTATGTTGAAATATGTCATTTTTCATATAACTAATGAGTACTGTGACATTCGATTGATAATAAATAAATAAATAGACATGAATTGACGGTTTTAATTCATTGCTTTACTCAGTTTAATAAATATCCAACTAAAATGCGAAAACATATTGTTGTTTTTATAAAACCATGTCTCGTAAAAGATTACATGTAGCACTCACGGCATGAAACTCATTACATCCGGTAAGACTAATTTTAAAACTGGTAAACAAACCTGGAAAATTTCAAACTCTTGAAAACATTAACACTTGATCTCTCAAAATTTTTCCTCGGTCCCTTGGCATTCGAGGTATCGAGAGTTACCTGTACCTATAAAACGACATATATAAGTTCAAACCTATATTTGATGAAAAAGTATATTTATGAAGCCTTTGGGGATCATATCATCTTACAACCTGTTTTGATATTTTCTTGAAGAAAAAATTGTTCTGAATCTTTTACAAGCGGATAATTATGAAATTTTGTAAAATTGTTTTCAATTCAACACTTTGTTATATTGACAATAATCTACGTTTTTGTCAATATTTTTGCGGTCATTTGTCAACCCAATAAACAATGTATCACAGAAAACTTTAAATAGAATTCACATAGATTCAACCACTTCTGTCTCATCATTTTTCATTATCAAAGACCCGCATTTATAAAACATCAACCCGGTAAATGTTTTGTATGGAAATTAAAGTACTTCACGTTTCAACCTTTACAAAATATATGAAGATATCTCACCTTTCATCTGCATATGGTTATTACCATCCAATAAATTGATCATTGTTTGATTGCATTTTACTGGTGGAAAGCCGCATATTTTTGTCTTATACTCGACACTCATGACTATTGATGAGGGAGTGATCTTTTTCGTGCCAGCAACTACTGTGACATAGGGACCTTGGTTTATACGATCTCTAAAGGACGGATTTCCAAATCCCACCTGTCAGTTGAATTCGAAGCTGCGACGTATGGATCAACTCCTTACTTCGCGACTCTAGAACAGACGATGCGGATAACCACTGCGCCGCGCGGGCGATGTCCTCCAGTTAAATTAACGTCAATCGAGTTTATACATGAATTTAATGTTAAAAACGTAACGTTAAATTAGTGTTATTTTCATGTTAAATTAACGTTAAGTATTACAAGTAAAATAATTAACGTTAATTAGTTCACACTTAAAGTGCATTAAAATTGTGTGCATATTTTTGGATTTTCCTTACTATTCTTCCAGAAAAGTACAAGTTATTGTTTCATAGCAGACGCTTTACAGATACTACATGTAATCATAATTATTTCTCTAAAGGTACATCAGAAGCTCATCAATTTTGCACTTTTCCTTTTTGCACTACAGAAAGCTAAGCTTGCATGTTGACTTTTTCCCATCAATTTGAATACATCCAAATGTGTAAAGGAACCCTTCAGCTTTTTCAACAAAATAGAGAAAAAACCAATTCATCCATTAATACTTTTAATTAGGCATCTTCAATATAATGCTACGAATCTTCTTTCTTTTCCAATCTGAAAAAGAAAAAAAAAGAAAATACATAATATATCATGATAATTATTCAAAAATAAAATACTTTAAAATAAGCAATACATTGACAACTTTTTGTCTAAAATACAATGAAACAAGAGGTCCATTGGCCACAACTCTCACATGAGCACATGGGCTAGTTAAAAAAACCCAAATCAGCTAAGTATTGAAAAGCTTAATCAATACTTATTAGGGGAGGGGGATTTGTATTTTCTATTACTGGACAATATAACTATTTCAATACAGTATTACATGTATAATTTTGCTAGACTTGAAAAGAAGATTTTTAAAGTTTTTTTCTTTTCAATACATTGCCACTGTGACCCCTCGCTGACCCCCACCTCGGGCATTATTGAATAAATTCGAAATTTCACTACTTGAAGATACTTACATGACTAAACAATTTTTTTCTGTTCTGGAGAAGATTTTTTTTCCCGATGTATTCTTATGCAAGTCTTCGATCCCTCATTTTGGGCACATCCTAATCCTGCGGGTCAAGATTTGAAAACACAATTTGAAGAAACGTGAAAGTACACCACCTGAGGATGATTCCATTTAAGTTTCATCTTTCCTGCCTTAGTGGTTCTTGACGAATTTTCCTATATATTCCTATGTAAAATTTTGATTGTCTATTGTCACCCCACCCTAACCGCGGGGGCCATGATTTGAACAAACCTGAAAAACAACACCGCCTTAGGATGCTTCCAATTAAGTTTCATTTTTCCTGGTACAGTGGTTCTTGAGAAGATTTCTAAAACATTATTTTTCACCCATTCCTAATATTTCCCCTTCTAAGAGGGTATAGCCCTTCATTTAAAAGAAAATTAAATTTCCTTTACCCAAGTATACTTTGTGGCAAGTTTGATTAAATAAGATAAGATATTCATTAAGATATTAAGATAGATAAGAAACAGTTTTTGAGGTTTGATAGAATACTAGTATCTTTTTTCAGACGCAGAACATAACGATTGGTAGCAAGGAAAAGTGCTATCTATGTGCTGAAGAAGAGGAATATAATCCAGCATCATGGTTTTGTGAAACATGTCCAGTACCTGAGCTACTTTGTGACTCATGTGCACAACACCATAAAAAGGAAAAGTATTCAAGAAACCATGAGTTGTGTAATGATATAAGCCAAATACAAACCCATATAGAGCAGAATTGTATTCTATGCAGCCAATGTCACCATGAGAAAAGGATGAGTGTAGCTGTAGCATATTGCTTGACATGCGAAACGAAAGATCCATTTTGCGATCAGTGTGCATTGGACCACATATGGCTAAAAGAGTTAAGTGAACATGAGTTATGTAGAGATATTCAAAGTATCCCCTAAGCAGAAAAAATATTATGCGAACAATGTAACTTTCAAGGAAAAAAGAAAACAGTTTCTTGTTTCTGTTTCGATTGTGCTGACGCCGATCCTCTTTGCACATCGTGCGCTGAGACTCACAAAAAAATGAAAAAAATATGGTAATCATAGCATTGAATATAATTTATCAAAGTATCTTAAGAAAGGTAAAGAAGCATTTTGCGTATTATGCGAACTTGATGGGAAGAAAAACGATGCTGTCACTAGATGTATCCAGTGTAATGAGCTTATGTGCGATATTTGTTCCCCGAAACACAGAAACATACTGCTAATGAACACACATTTTAAAAAATTATTTATGGTAATCCAATGTCAATTAAAAGGAAAGACCAATTAGAAACATATTTTCAGAAAACACCTCTGGATCCTCTTTGTTATAACTCTCATCTTCATCTTCATCGAGATCAGAGTCATGGAAAAATTGTAATATTCTTATTTATCCTATGTTTACTGTTGATATGATTCATTGGATATTTATCTGATAACAAAAACTTGTGACATCAAAAAGGATTTTGCGTTAGAGTGATGAAGTTAAATTTGAAACGTAGTGGCTGATATAAAGTAGATAGAATGTTGCTTGTGATTGGTGATACATGGGATGAAAAGAATTTCCCAATATTTTAGCTGGAAATTGATTTTTATCCAACTTGTGTGTGGCTTTGTCCCCTCGCCAAGGCTAGGGGATAAAAAAACTTCACAAATCGTTGGATAAAATCAAATCCACCTACAAATTATGGGAGAGTCTATATGATATGAAATGAATTATTCAATTAGAATTTTAAAGCTTAATATATTCTCTATGTGAAATACTGATGAAACATTTGTATTACAATTTGCATTTAGTATGAACAGAAAAAAAACTATAATAGAAGTATTTATTTAGATTCAAAAGTTCATGTGAAACTTCATCGCTCTTATTAGAAACAGAGAGGAACCATGCATCTTCGCTATGTTATTTGATCTATAATTACCTTTTAAAAACATCTCAGTGTTACATGTACAACTGCCTATATATATCTGGGATAGATTTTTAGAGACGTGTGTTACACACTTTCTTTGCACATACTGTTGCAGTAAGAGACTAAATATATATATAACAAAAATAATAATACTGTGCTTAAATTTACATTTTGTTTTTCGGTTTTGATGTTGCACTTCTGTGCGTTTAACGTTTGTGATGGCAACATAAACCGCATACTTCAACTTTTTGACGCCTATTATTTTAATATTTTTTGAATACCATGCTTTCCACACTTTGGAACGGCAAAATACAGTGTTAGTCTGGTCCGATTTATAGAAAAAAATACTTCTAACGGCAAGTTATTATTATTTGGTCCAGAATAGATTTTTAACCTATTTTGAGTATGCTGAATCCAAAAAAATATGCTTGCCTTCATTATAATGGCGTTTAATAGGTCAAAATGGCAATTCAAAATGACGGACATCATTTTTCTCTTAATATCATTTAAAAAAGGAGAAATGCTGTGTGAATATCTTACTGAGTGTAATACAAGCATGAAAATAATAAAAGAATGCTAACATTATTAGTTAAACTCCGATAATTCAGTCGTTTCTACACTTAATTCGAATTTTCTCTGATTTCTTTGTCTATATTCTGCTTTGTTAAGGATTTTACATTTGTAAATATTCATACACTGCAGATTTGTATTTTTCCCTCTGCATCTCACTATTCTACAGCTGAATAATGGTGCGGCTGTAATTTGAAAGTCAAAATGACGATTCAAAATGGCAGATATTCATCTTTTTTCAAATTATTTCTTAATGTCGTTTACATAGGAGAGGGATTTTGTGTAGATCTTACTGAGCATAGTACAACTATATGAAATGCCAACACAACACTAATTTGATCCTTTAAATTAGAAAATTAAGTCGTTTAAAAATTGAAAGGTGCTAGGTGCTAATTAGCACAAAAATGGCGATTCAAAATGACGTTTTAATTTCTTAGAAACTGCTTAATTTTGAGTCGTTTTGCAGAAAATAAATTACAGGTTTTTTTATATATTGTATTTATAGTATTGATTAATCCATTAAATATGAAAAAACATAAAAAACATGAAAAGATTCATTTTTTCTGGAAATAGTTCAAACAAACTCGACTTAAGAGTTTCCAAATTTTCCCCTTTGTATTTGACCGTGTCCCCAAGCCTTTGAGCCCCGACGCACCTAAAATCAATCCTGAATCCTATCATTATCAACTCGCATTTCTACCTCAACATCCCTCGGCACACCATCTAATATAACTGATGAAATTTTTGTCCGATTTCATCGAACACTTTGTTCTAGCTTTTTAGCACTTATAAGACCTTAGTATTGTACCCTAACATCTATTCCAACTTTATTTGCTATATATTTCAGTCTGTCTTCGGAATTTTAGTATTTTTAACATTCAAGTAAAATGGCGCCCCATGTCAAGGATGACATCCCCCTTGGCATATAAAAGGTCGTTTCTCTGGAGTTCAGAAAAGAGTAAGCTCACTGGGGGCCGCGAGAGAAACCGAAATCCTTCAAAAACTGATTATGTAATAAAACTGATAGTACGCCGAAGCATGGCTGAAAAATTGCCGACTCGACATTAAACAATATACATTCAATCAACAAACACCCAAGGAACAACACATGTATGTTCAAATGTTAAAAGTCTTTTTTGTTTTCCAAAACCTTACGCAAAATGAACTAGAGGAACTGTGTGAGCAATTAGCTCCCATATGAATATAATGACAGTGTCCATATTTGCTGTGGGAAACCCAAAATATGTGTCGGATCAAATTTCATTCAGTGGTATGTGAGGAGTTGCGGATAAGAGAAAAAACATTACCGATTACCCTATACCCTCCCGTTTTTCAAGCGGGGGTATAAAAAAAAATCTCTGACATTCAAGACATGTAGATCCTTATTTTGTGACCTCGTATAGATTTGTTATCTTTTAGAGTAGAAAGGTCATTCTATTAGCAAGACATTTTTCAAACTTTATCATATCGCCTTAATGCTCGGGGAATACTGCTCTTGGGGTAGCTTAATTTTCATATTGTCCTCATAACAGCAATTATTGTATGATATGATTAACTGTTTATATGAAGAAGCATGATGAGACAGGTAATCGGTAAAATGTCTTCAAAAATTTGTCGTCAAAAATTTATAATAACAATAGAAGTAACTAAACAGAAATCCGTGTTATAAAAATCCTAAGTCATTAACAGAATTATCTTCCAACTTTCATTGCATATTTGAACATTATTTCCTGAATAAAAAACAAACAAACAAACTGTAATTTATTTTCTGCAGAACGACTCAGAATTAAGCAGTTTAGGTATTTTACGAAATTCGAGTGTATAAGACGTCATTTAAATAAATTGCCATTTGAGCTAATTAACACATTTCAAATCTAAACGACTTAAGTTTTCCGATTTAAAGTGATCAAATTAGTGTTCTATTGTCATTTTACATAGTTGTACTACGCTCAGTAACATATTCACAAATCCTTTCTACTATGTAAACGACTTAAGAATTTAATATAATATGAAAAAAAGATGAATATCCGCCATTTTGACGTTTAACTTACAGCCGCACCATCATTCAATTGTAGAATAGTGAGATGTAGAGGGCAAAATACAAATCTGCAGTGTTTGGATATTTACAAATGTAGAATCCTGAACAAAGAAGAATATAGAAACAATAGATAAACAATCAGAGAAAATTCGAATTAAGTGTAGAAACGACTGAATTATCGGAGGTTAACTAACAATGTAAGCATTCTTTTATCATCTTAAGAAGCTGTCCACCGAAAAACCAGGCAATGGGTGGCACATCACATGACATGGATTTTAATTATTTTTTGCATGTAGACTTATTAAAGCAAGTGTTTACACATGACAACATCAAAAATTTTTATAGTGCTCATCTAGTCCTAGTTTTGGTAAATGCTTAATTTTAAGTGCAAAAAGGTCAACATGAGGGAAAAAAATACTACGTTTATGTAACAGATACTCCAGAGGTGGATGTGCCGATGAATATTATTTATAGAATAGACTTTTATCTTTTATTTTATGAATAAATAAGACTCCAATTTATACTTCTTTAGAAAAAAATATCTGGTCCAAATTTGAGTTTAGCAACTTAATGTTTAAATTCAGTATCCAATTTTAATTACGTTATAAAACCCAATACAATACAATTACTTATGTTTTTATGAATACAAAGTACAAACTTTTGGGTCATTCAATAAAATCATTGGGAAAAGGTATTTTGAAAGAAATAAAAGGAGTCAAATTTACTTTTTTTTTTAGTTTTCACAAATGAAACCGATCCCGACCGGAATTGTATAAAGAAGAAAATACTAAAATAGTAATGTCAAATTTGGCTCTTTTGTTGTAATATGATTAAGAAATTACTTGATTTATTTTTTATAAATATATATACATATTATATAGGTGGCAGGTGCCTTCAGTTTGATAAATTTATTAATTCTGCATTATTTTTCGATCGGGATCGGTTTTATTTCAATCGGGATCGGTTTTTACCGTAAATTTAGAAAAAAAATTCCTAAATTTGGTTCTTCATGTTTATTTATCAGAAAAAAAATGCTTGTCTGTTATTTCTTTTCAGTCAGATTACTGTTCTAAATGAGTGTAACAATAGATTCAAATGTATGTATTATTTAAATTTCCAATGTTGAAGATAACATGTAAAACATCTGATCTGATTGATTTCTTAATAGATACTAGGTATTAAAGAAAAAGTATTTGTGCATGCATTATGCAACAACCAGAGCAGACAACTTTCTAGCTTCCTTATTCATCTTATTTTCAAGAAAAATTCTTTTTTATTTGTCTCAGGAATTAAAGAGTAAATTCTATCAGTAGCGAACTTAAAATTGCCTAAATGCAAGAAATATTTTTATGTGTACAGTCTCGACTATATCCAAGTTTTTTCATACCTGTCATCTAGCTGTAAAGCCTTTTCCTCTTTTACAAAATTTGATTTTATATAAATAAGAAAATAAGTTCTTTCATTTATAGTATAATTATTCTCAAGAGCCGATAAATCGCAAGCAAGAAGCGCGGAAGGGGGGGGGGTGCGGGGTCATGGTATCATTATTTTGAAAAATTGGTTTCATGAACGCAGAGACAAATAAAACCATTTTGTTATATGTCTCTGATGAACGTGAAAATATTTTAGTCAACATAGTCACAGGTTTATACTCCATATTGAATATGAGCGTGTGATTGTATCAATCACCGAATAAAAATAAATAAATAAAAAAAAAACAACAAACAAACAAATGTTTAACTAAACCACCTTCCGTTATAGTGCCAAATTATTGTCGGGAGTTCAGCAGTAAATTTAACTCAATAAATATATTTTTATAACTTATTTTTCACTTTTTTTTTTCATTTTTAATCGTACTGTAGATCGTTTATTTTGATTTGATTGCATAGATAGATGTATTTTTAAAAGTTTTAGTTTTTACATCTACCAGCTTCGTTGAATTAAATTTTGCGTAAATCTAAAACATTCATCATTGATTCCAAATTTTATAAGAAATGTTCATTATAAACACTTCATTAATTATTTAAACGCATATCCTGGTAAATCAATTTTAAAAGATTAGTTCTCCGACATGTATAAAATTACTTATCAAAGCGTCATCTTGCTGAGACGCCGCCCGTGTACTGTGTAAAATACATTTTGATATTAAAATATTTTTTAACATTTAGTATGATGCACTCTGAAGCGTAATTAAACATAAAAAGACACTTTACGCAAAGAATTTACGATCTTCTCTGGAAAACTTGTAACTATTTCATTGTGACGCAATATTATGACGTCACTGATACAATTTTAATGGAAACGTGGATTTAACCTGAATATTATAGCCAATTTTAATTTTAAATTAAATATATGTTTGGAGGCGAAAATGAATAATATTTTGAAGATAAATTATTTATTTTTTATTTAATTATTTTCTTTAGTGTATCTATTCTAAATATTTCACTAGGATTCCGATGAAAATGTGTTTAGCAGATTATCCGATGCCACGGGAGATAACTCTTGCATCGCAAATTTTCATTAAAACATCTATATATTTTGCCAGAAAGCTTTTATCAAAAGTGTTTTTCCCAATGATTTTATTTTTTAAACAAAAAGATGAAATATTTCTCGATTTATTCAAGTGTGAATTATAGTCCTGTTAAAATTGTATTAGAAATTACAGTTCTTTGCTTCTTACCTTCTTTCAATGGTTTATATAGGGGAATTCAAAAACAAAAAAAACAAGGATATTTTACTAAATAAGCAATTTTAAAACAAATCTTCAGTTACATTATTCCTTTAGGACTACATTGATATTGTTTTTAATAAAATACCAAATATTCATCACATTCGATATGCCGCCCATTAATACAATACTGCCTGCTTTTTCGTTGGACTGCCTCTTAATACTTGAATTATACTCAGTGCGATATTCACACATTATTTCTCCTTTTTGAACGATATTAAGAGAAAATTAGAAAAATTTGATGTCCGCCATTTTGAATCGCCATTTTGACCTATCTAACGCCATTTTCATGATGGCCAGCATTTTTTTTTTTGGGATTCAGCATACTCGAAATATTTTTAAAATCTATGTAAGGACCAAATAATAATTATTTGACGTTAGAAGTTATTTCCAGCCTTCAATTTTTAAAATCAGGACCAGACTATGTGGATTCATTTAAAAAAATATATTTTAAGGATCTTCTTCAATTCAATCTTGATGTTAATTATAAACCTATAGTTCAATTTATTCAACCTTTTTGTCCAAGCATTTAAAGATTTTCGTACAATTATATCTTATACTATCGTCAGAGTGGATTTGCTAATTTAGGTCTGTGGTCAGCCAATTATGTGTAGTTCCCGCTTTGATGCCACGGAGATTACGTGGAAGGCGCCATCGCATGATGTTGATTACTATATCGTTTGTTATAAAAGAACAGCTACAGATAGCTTGAAAGAGTGCAAATCACAAAGGAAAACAAACTCTGCTGTGATTGATGATCTGTCATCAGATGTGTGGTACCAATTTAAAGTTAACTTTATCAAAGGAAAGAAGGCTGTGAAATTTAGCAAAATTAGTGATGCAATAAAAACTGATCAATGTCCAGCAGCCAAATAAAAGAGGTTTTCAACAATTTTTCAGAAAGGAAATCCATCGGTATATAAACTACCAACGAGAGAAAACAAAGCTGTCAGAATTGATAGAGACAGAACAAGAGAACTTATAATAGGTAAATTTAGAATAAGCTACAACCTACGAAATGTACAGATATATAATCTTTTTCCTATTTTTGGAATTAAGATGAACTCATTTATAAATCAGTTAATTTAAATAAAATATTAAAAATGAGTATACTAAAAATACACAGAAAAATCATACTTTTATGCCTCACCTCTACAATAAAGATGAATTGACTAGTTCACCCCTACTAATGTGTTCGGAACCTATTATTATTTTTCGATGTTCTGCAAATTATAAAACCCGTTGAGTTCAGAGTAGCTCTGGCAGTAGCCTGGTCCTCTGGCTCATCCTTGCCAAGGCAGGAGAGCTAGGTGGATTACATTCTATGCTTTCCTTTGATTAGTTAGAAAAACGTCTTCACCGCAAGCACAGCCATATTGGACGTCGCAGATTCGCCCTGAATCCATTGTACTCCACCTGGCCCTAGTGACGCGGAGTATACGTAGCAAAACAGGGACAGGGAACCAGGCTACTCTGGCAGTATCTCTGGCGGGATCAGGTGCCATGGAGGAGTAAGCATCCCCTGCTGACCTGTCACACCCGCCTTGTACTCCTTGTCATGATCAGAAAATAACAGAAAAATCCGTCTTCAATTCAGTTTATAAATACTGGGCTAACAATTAGCATAAAAGCTTTTTATGTCAGCATTTGACTCAATGATAAATTGTATTTGCTGACAAGGTCATTGTTTCGACGATAGAACTTACGAAATGATGACTTCATAATGAGACGGCTGATTTTCTTGTTTTATCATTTTCCTTGTCAATAATTTACTTTGATTTAGAAATTGTTTATACGTAGTGCATTCTCTTGCGTATCGAAATAATTGAGATATATACACTCTGTATGCAGGTGATGAAGGTATTTTGCTGCATAAGTAGGGGAAGTTGACGATAGAAAAGTAAGTCATGACGTTTATTATATATTTTGGATGTTATATTAAAATTAACGATATATCTAGATTTCGAGTTGAAGGTAAAGGGGCAGTGATAGCAATTGTTTGATGAGGATTGTTCTATTTGTATGATTCCTTCAGATTTAAAGTCCAAGCGATTGCTTTCAATACAAAACAATAGATTCTGAAAACACATCGTGATACGAGGACTTTATCAAAAGTAATACGCAAGACATCAATTCTTGTTTTTCTTTTCATAAGTAAAAAAAATATTGGCGAAGTCGTCAAAATACATTGAAGTAAATATTAAGTAGCAATAACACCATTTAATTTTTTCGGTTCCAGTGTGTTGCCTGGGCCAAGCCTCAATCGCAAAGTATAGACAAAAAGGTAGGGACTATTTCGTCTTCTTCAGCAGTTTGGCAGTTCGAGGATAAAATATCAGTCTTACAGGTGATAGTCGTAGTCACGAGTAAGATTATTCACTGTTCAGAGGCCTTGAATGTTAAGGTAAGAACTATGTATGTTTTTTAGCTCTCCTGCCGGACCACTGAGCTTGTATTTTTTAAAAAGAGGCCAAAAAAAAAAAAGAAACGAAATATGCCATGTATTAACGTTAATGACAAGTGAAGTAACTTAAAGTTAACAAAATGAGGGTCAGACAAATGGGAAACAAATGTAGGTTATTACACATCTTATACTGTAAACCAACTTTTATTCGCGTGCGAGAAATATCCGCGAGTTCCGCGACCACCTTTAACTCGCGAATATTAATCGCCGCGAACCATTCATTTTGCTAAGGATTTGTAGAGAATGTTTCCTCGGTCGCGGAAATTAATCGTCGCGGATTGTTTTAAACTGACTAATCGCGAATAAAAGATGACGCGAATAATAGTTGGTTTACAGTAATTAGGCAAAATATTTCACAATCTGACACCCAGCACCATAATGACACTGTAACATGATGTACACAGGCAAATAGGGGGGACTAGACTAGACTACGACTATTCGAACCCTGTAATCACATTATTCATGTATTACAATTTGACTCTTTATCAATATCATATGATTTCTAAACTACTACCTGCCATAAAAAAAACAATCAGGACAAATAAAATACAGCCAAAATCCAATCAGAGATTAGATCCACCAACAAATGTACTGGCACTTTGCTGATATAATAAGATGTATTTTATGAATTATCACACGCAGCGTTCTCAAAAGATGGTTTGATGCCGCACTGCAGTTAACAAAAATCAGCACCGTAGTTCCATTAGTATTTAGTGTTTGCGTCATAATAAGATTATCATCGTTCTAAATTTGAATGATTATTTTTTCTCTTAATTTCAAAATGAAAAACTCATAAAAGTTCGGCAGGGATTTCATTTTTGTTATACTTCATGCTCCATAGAAAAATGAAGCGAATATACTTTTTAAAGTAATTTTTTCAGATAAGCTTATGTATATGTAGTAAATGTAAGAATATTAAATCATCAAAAGTTATCAAATCTAATTTAAACTTTATAGTTGATTTTTATAGCGAATTTGCAACCAACAGATAGATTGACGTCGCAATAATTTGCTAATGATACTTTTAGATATAATATAAATATTATTTAGTTGGTGTATTATGGAACGCCGTAACTGCCTTATGTGGAGAACTTTCTTTATATGATGGTACTTTGTCATTATATGATGGTATTTTATCATTATATGATGGTATTTTGTCATTATATAATGGTATGTTATCATTATATGGTGATATTTTTTCATTATTTGATGGAAATGTATCATTATATGATGGCATTTATCATAATATGCTGGCATTTTATCGTTATATGATGGTATTTTATCATTATATGATTGTATTTCAATTTCGTCATTATATGATGGTACTTTGTCATTATATGATGGTATTTTGTCATTATACTACTTTTCATTATGCTACTTTTCATTAAACTACTTTTCTTTATACTACTTTTCATTAAACTACTTTTCTTTATGCTGCTTTTACAATCAAGAGACAAGAATTGCTCAAAAATTGCAAGACCAAATCTAACAGACAGTCCTCTGTGCTTGTTACCAAATGCAATCCTGCAGTCAAAAAAGTTGGGAAAACACTACGCAAACATTGGGAAATAATTGAAAAGATAAACAATGTTCTGAAATATTCCCAATGCCTCCTATCATTGGAAACAAGCGATATAGAAACTTAAATGAGCTCTTAAACTCGAATAGATAGCATATCAATTAACAAATCAGACGATCCGTGATAGCGAAAAGTATGCACAGCAGATATCAGGAAACAGGTGGCTGTCAATTACCGGTACCCAATACTCTAAACAAACAACCAATGCACTTTCTCTGATGCCACGTGCATTAACTCTTCCAGCGCAATTATGTGACGGTCGCCCCGCCCGCTTCAAACGAATCTCAACTGCAGCTCTATCTTAGAGTCGTTAAGTACATGTACCACAAAACAAGGCGAGCAAATAATTTAAGCTCGCATCTCAGAGAATATTTATTCTCCTTGATATTGTCTTATTCATTAACATATCCAAAACATACAGCTTTTGATTCACAAAGTTAAATTAGTGGAACAGAAACATTACATGTCCACTACAATTATCATTGCAAGGAACACCATGCCAGAGATCTTGTACAGCTAAAATATAACGTGGTGCCGGGTGGCAACTATATCTTACACATGCTGATTTTTCTATATACTGTCAAATAATTTGTGTTATAGACAAGCGTCTGGATGATCGAGACTACAAATAATGACGAAAAAGTGGTAGCATATAATGGAAAGTAGTATACTGAAAAGTTGTATAATGAAAAGTAGTATAATGACAAAATACCATTATATAATGACAAAATACCATCATATAATGACAAAATACCATCATATAATGATAAAATACCATCATATAATGATAACCATCATATAATAACAAAACCCCATCATATTATGACAAAATACGATCATATAATGACACAATATCATCATATAATGACAAAATACCATCATTATAATGCCAAAACACAATCATATAATGACAAAATACCATCATATAATGACAAAATACCATCATTATAATGACAAAATACCATCATATAATGACAAAGTACCATCATATAATGATAAAATACCATCATATAATGACAAAGTACCATCATATAAGGACAAAATACGATCATATAATGATAAAATACCAGCATATAATGACAAAATACCAGTATATTATGATAAAATACCATCATATAATGGCAAAATACCATCATATAATGATAAAATACCATCAAATAATGACAAAGTACCAGCATAAAATGACCGTTCTCCACATAAGGCAGTTACGGCGTTCCATAGTGTATATTTGATCTTTAATTTGTACAAACAATTTTTGGTATAAAGAAAAAGGACTAAACCAGTACCACTTTTCTATTTCAGATTCTCTCAACTGATGTCTTAATAAAAGTTGAATTGATGGAAAACCCTGTGAAAAGCACGTTAAATATCAAACAATCAATCAATGGATGATTTTTCAATCATAATGTCAATGTTTTATTCCATAGCTCTTCCTGAGTAACTCTTGTTGTCCACATTGAGTGAACGGCTGAATTAATACACTTGAGAAGATATATAGAAAAGTTACAAGCCGTAATAAAGAAGTCTACTTAACCAAAATATATAAGTTTTATTAAGTTTTATATTTGTTCAGTGATTTTAAAGAAAAAAGCCATGGTCACACACGTGTAATTTTGATTCCAAAATTTCTTACCCAAACTAATGACACAAAATTATCCTTGCATCCAATAATTCCATGATTTATTAATTTTGATTTGTAAAAGAGAGGCACATGAATGCAGTTTTTTTGTTTTAACCAATAATTTGTTGAGGGTTGGAACCATTCCTGAAAATAAATCTCTGAAAATAATCTACATGTTCTTAAAATTTCTTTTAAAAAGTATTTGAAAAAAAATGAATGTGCAAAATGGTGTATGGAAAATCCTTAACAAGAAAAGTGTTTTTTTTATTTTCTAGATATTGAGACCAGAATTTATATTCCATAACCTTTTAAAGTCAAGATTTCAGTAATATTGGAATTACAATAAAACAAATTAAAGTACGAATTGTATTGCAAAAATTAAATATCATCAATTTCACTAAATCCTAAAACTTAAAAGCTTAATGTTTTGAGCAGCTTTTTGCGTGCATTTTAAGCTTAACAGAATTATAACCCCAATACTTACGATATATGCATGTGCAGAGAGGTTTTTGGGTTTCCTGGCAGTGTTACAAATTGCAGGGACTTGGTGGTAAGTGTAACTGTGGTTTTTGTGGTAGTTGATGGGACCCGAGTGAATGTGGTGCTTGTAATGGTTGTATTGATTGATGGTACATCAGGCTTACTTGTAGAAGTTTGCAAAGTGAGCCAGAATTTGGTTGTGGAAGGTGCATGTTGTATATTAGGCTTGTGAGTATTCATTTGCCGAGAATCACTGAAATAAAGAAATATCAAAATAATATCAACCAATTTTTCAATTCTTATTTGATTTTCTTACGAACCAGATCATGCTGTATTCCAACAATCTATTGGAATTCCCATGGGTAGCAATTCCTTATTAGCAGACCTATTTTAATATTCATATGAAGCAGAATTTGTACAAATTCTTATCATTGAAAAGAGGAAAACACTTACCGTAGCCCTCAACTCGACATTTAGATATATTGACGACGTATTGTCAATTAACAATGGTCATTTCCAATTCTAGGTCGATACGATATATCCTGGTGAGCTCGAGATAAAAGATACCCCAGAGTCTGACACATTTTTTTCATTCTTGGAAATTTCACTTGAAAAAGATGTTATTGGTAATTCGACAATCAAGCTCTATGATAAACGTGATGACTTCAACTTTTCTATCAATACCTTCATCACCTGCATACGGAGTATGTATATCTCAGTTGATTCGATACGCAATAGAATGCTCTACATAGGAACAATATCTTAAACGAGTTAAACTTTTGAAAGCAAGTTGATGAAACAAGAATATCAGCAGTCTCGTACAATGTCATCATTGGGTAAGTTCTATGGTCGATTCAATGACCTTATCAGCAAATACAATTTATCATTGAATCAAATGCTGACTGATGTTTTTCATATTAATTGTTAGTCTGTTATTTAAACACTCAGTTGAAGATGGATATTCCTGTTTTTCCCGATCATGACAAGGAGCACACGGAGGATGTGACCGATCAGCAGGGTATACACACTTCCCCATGGCACTTGATCCAATTTCTGATGTTTAACTCTTTATTTATGAAATCAAAGTTAAATACAGGGTATATCATGCCTTTACTGATCTCTTTTTATGACCTTTGAATTGAATTGATGCCAATAACCAAATAACGGCATTCAAAAATATAAACGAGGTATCTTAAAGGAAATTTTACCTATAAATTTTCATTGCATATTGTGTAGTGCAATTATTTCATTATTTGTAGAATGTAACACAAATAGTCCATATTGATCTCCTATTGCTCAATGCCTTGGATGCCGAGTATAGGACAAAATTAATTTGCAGTTCTTCTGCAAGTGGTGGTGTCTCCATGAAGAATTTCCGAGAGGGACTTCAAACAATACACAATCAATCAATTAACCTCCCGATCACACAGCCACTAAAAATTTTCATTTAAAAAATAACACTTACGGCTTCTCACAGATGAAATGGTTATGTTCAGTGCATCTTTCATCATTCCATTGATAGTGTTTCATATGACTGAGCTCAATACAACTTTCTTCATGAAGTTTGTTGTTCGGCTCCCCTACACTCCAGCCAGTATAGTGACTTATAGATGTCTGTAACGACACCCATATCCAAGTATTCATAGACCTTATACCACCGACCCAGTAATCTCCTGTATGGATAATATATGAACAGATATTTAACCTATTCTTTTTTTAGAACAGCTAGTAAATTTTATATTTTATTGTTCGAAAAAAGGATAGGTTATTTAAAAACATTCTTGTAAGTTAAAGTTCAGCCAAACAGCCCATGTAGGAGAAATGATAGCAAAATGAATTCACAAGTGTCCAATATACATTTATTCAATCAACAAAAGTGGTTTTTAAGGTTTATAATAATTATTATTAAAAAAAAAACTTAACATAATTTAAAGATATATTTTGAAAACATTTATAGAAAAAATACATGTATATCGCGCAGGTAGGTTAAGGTTACAACCAAATATTCAACTTGCCTATATGATATGACGTCATAGTAAGCTATATGACGTGAGGTTTAGAGACAAAAATTTCTTAGAATCGATATCTAAGATTGATTTGAAGTCGTAAAAATGAATCAAAATATGCAGAGACATAATATAAACGGAATTTTGTCGTTCCTGGGCCTCTGTAGTTATCACAGGGGTTACATACCAAACCCGTGACGTCATAACTGTTGATCATGCAGTAGCAGAGTGAAAGTGAATCGTAACGAAAATTGATGTAAACAAACACAAGAAATCGGAGATTAAAAGCATTTAGAATAAATATCATGTATGATTCCTGTGGGAATAAAGCGTATGAATCAGGTATGGTAATATAATTTTGCAATTTCTTTGTAAAATTATAGCAGGGAGTGTGTTGACTTGCCGATCAGCCTTTCCTCTGTCGTTCGTAACAAAAAAGATGCAAAAGTTCAACACTACGCCGCATACTTTGAAGTTTAATTTTTGTTTCTATATAAAGTTCTTATTCCTTTGTATTTGAAAAGTGCTGCTAGAATCGTATGGTTTACGGGAATTGATGCTTTTCTTTCAATGTTATGAACAAAATGTAAAAATTTTGGGAAGGTTTCGTCCGAAATTGTTGATTAATTATTTCTATAATAGTACAGTACGATTCTAGCAGCACTTTTCATGGTACAGAGATGTTTTAACATAATTTTTATCACAAATTGAAACTCATTATCCCCGGGGTAGTGTTAAACTTTTCACTTTTACATTAAGGTATATTTTCTAATTATAGACGTCACGTAGTGACGTCGTGGTGAACTGCCTCCTGTAGTATAAGTCCCATTGAAGTCTATAGAATGCATAATGATAGCAAAAGATTTATCCATGACTTTTCCCATTTATTAGTGTTACATAATTATAAAAAAAAGTGTTTATTCGCCGAATTCTGATCCATGTGTTGCCTTAACATACCCGCGCGGAGCCATACCAGAGAAAACATTGACAACTCTTTTTTACTTCTTATTATTATGCCAATTCTATTTATGTATTTATTTATGTAATAAATTTAATTAAAATATTTCTGTTTTTTTAATCAAACGAAACGAATGTCTACAGACAGAAACTGTTATTTTAACATTGACAAAATTTTCTGATGTCATCTTGAAGGACAAAGAACGATTAAAAAATTATCAATATCGGTTAAATGAAATAAATCAGCGAGGAAATGCAAGTTACTAAAACATTCAAAGGCTTACCGGCACTTATAGTAAATATAATAGTCCAAACAAAGCAAGGTTATAAAAACAAACAAACAAAAGTTTAAAGTAACAGACGCTCAGCTAAGTCGCTATGGCCCTGTTTTCTTTTCATTAACGTATACTACCACTATAAGGTTCCTTCCTGATCCCACCTTAGCCTTTTTTAGATTTAGAAAATTAAATTCCAGAAAAAAAGAACAAAGATTCATCTAAAAAATTACGGAAGGAATATCAATCATCAAGAACAAGGCAGAATAATCCCCCGTAAACAAAATTTTGGATGTGATTTTGGAACATTCGATGGCCGTTATGATGATCTTGTTGTAAAAACATTTGTACTGTCTTATTCGCTTGACGTAATTCATTCAAACTATAAGGCTTCTTATGATTATTCCATATACCTGAACAGTATATTGTATTCACGGCAAATGTGACTTGTGAACTAAGAATGAATACCAGGGTATATCCGCGTTAACTGATACCCCTCTGATTTTTTTATAGGCTGTGTTATATGACTTTCTCACACATTCGTGTGCCTAGTTGGTTTTTTTTTTTTTTTTTTTTTTTTTTTTTTTGAGACCGATCAATGTACTTATTGAATACTGTAGATTCCTTATTTTTCGCGAGTACACATTATCGCGAATGGGATTTTCAATTTCTTATCGCAAGAATAATAGGTCGCAAAGGGTAAGATTTCAGCATCATAAAAATAAAGGCGAGTAATTTTATTTCGCGTGTGGTGCATCTCGGGAAATTACGCGATAATTAACTCCACGCGTTTATTAAGAAATCTGCTACTTCTCATTTTACAATCAAGAGTATGCAGTTAATATGTGATTGATTTTTTAGCTTGAACAGTATGTAAGAGGACTAACACACAGAAGTCAACTGAAAGACAGAATCACTTTCATAACACAGTACAATATTGAACATGCAAGAAAACATTGATGCAACCATCAATTGTCGTCCGAAAAATAAATAAAAATGAGTCTTGATCATTTAACCGTTTCGATATGTGTGAAAAAAAACATGCGTAAAAATGATATAGACGATAGTCAAGAATATTTTAAAAAATTAAGAGATCGGATGAAAATCGAACAAAAATACCCTTTTTAACTATATCAATTCCTTAAGGAAGCTCTAAATACTGACAGAAACTATTTTCTGGACTCCGAGAAAAATATATCATGAAATTAAAAGTATGCATATTGATACTTTTTCATTCATTGAGAATATAGGATACGTGCCTTATTTGCGCAGGAAAAATGTTGAAAGACAATGGACTATTTGAGAGCAGAAATCGCTGTTGTTTACTTACATTTGGAAAATTTACAAAAATAATTAATTAAAGAAGAAGGTGTCGTTTTAGCTTGATTGCGCCCTAAAAATGTGATGACATCAAAAAGTTTTGAAACTGGCTTAAATATTAGTTGAATAAATGACTCTGATAAATCAGGAGAGCAAATGGGATGAAGGATTACCATTCTGCAAATATGACGTCATTAATGTGAAGAATTTCTCTATTTTCAACAGAAAAAGCCTCAAAATGGCACATTGCAAGGGTGATCTTCCTTTAGAAAAGAGTGTCCACAGCCGTCGCCCACGATAATTTTTTGATATTTTGTGCAAAATTCAATAACAAATCACATATCTCAAGATCTTTGTGAGCGATACCTGTGGACATTGTTATCTGAATGAAAATTCCATTGAAAATTTCAACTTCAACTTTTACACCAGTTTCATTTTTTAGAAAATCACGGGGCAAAATTTGTATGGAAACCATACCTTCTTCTCTCTTAGTCCTGGTCTTACAGAATGCTTAAAATATTTTAATCTATTATACAATTATTGCTGTTTTTTAGGTCAGTACGATGATTTAGAAACCTGAGGAGTACAATATTCACTGAGCCCGAAGGGCGAAGTGAATATTGTACTTCGAAGGTGGCTAAATCATCGTATTGACCGAAAAAACAGCAATAACTGTTTTATTATATGATTAAATGATAGCAAACTCCTACAAGACTGTCTCCTTGCTTTAATTGAAAGTTTTAACGTGAAATTTCAACAAGAACACGTTATAATAGAAAAAATTGAACAGGTCAATAATTCCTTATATTGACCTGCAATAATTCCTTGTATTGACCTGGAACGTCACGTGCAGGTCAATACAACGTAGTATTTTTCTAACATAGTTGGATCTCAGCCAATCAGGGAGAAGGAAATTATTCAATCATATAATAATACAAATTATGTAATTAACGGTAAATAACAATTTCTTTAATCGTACATCTTAGGGCAGATCACTCTAACTACATAAAACTACCCAATAGATAGAGCTCTTTCATGTGCAGTGTTTAGAGCGTCCTTAAGTATTAATGTTGAATGCATAAAATATAAATTGAAACCAGACACATGTGTCACCTATATTCAAAATGTATTTCATTTTACGGATATAAAACAAAACCTGTATCGAATACGTTTGTATGCATGCGATAAGTAAAATTCGACGTTCTAAAAAAAAGAATTTAATTTTTTCTTTGTTGGTAAATAATAAGCAAATTTATGTATTAAATATGGAAAACATATATATTTTTACAGATTATCTTTATGGAAGTAAACATATTATGTATCTCGAAATTCATAAAGGAAAAGAGCATTTTGATTATAATCTTTTTAATGTTTAGAAAACCAATAATTCTGAATAACTTCTCCCACCTCAATTCCCATACACCAACACTAAAACTTATATGTATAGAGCAGCCCTCCGGGCTGCAACAAAATCCTGTATCTTACCATTGTGGATATTGAGGCGTATGAATTGTGTTAAAAAGTGATCCTCTGCAATGTCTTCAATCTCTGTTATCGTAGAATTCTTAGAAAAGCAGTATTGCTACAAAATATAAACGTAATTTAAGATATGAAGCTTATTTCAACTTTTGTTATACGATATAACATAACTTGGGGCAGTGTACGCTTTATAAACCGCGAAGCGAAGTTGAAATAAGCTTCATTCATTATAATTTAATTTCTATGTAGACAATGAGACAATTTTTCCATTTTTTTCCTTCGGTAAAAGGCTTCTAATATAGCAAATTTTGAAAGTTAATGTCAAGCGGAGCAATACGTTTTTCGATGTAACTCATTGTGACGTAGGCAAGTTATGTTATACAAAATGGATAAAACTGTTTAACCAATCAAATGAATCGTTACAACTGAAATTAAATTATTATTGTTTAATCCACGTTCGTTGGAGTTTTACGTCATGGGTTCGAATCCCACTGTGGGATGTAGAGATCGGTCCTTCGAATGAGACATCCAGCTAGTATAAACCGAGGTCCCGTGTAGCACTACTGGTGCTGGCACGAAAAAGATCCCTCCGTATATTTTTTTTCCAAACTTGCTGTAAGTAATACTTTCATAAAATCAAAGCTTTCCTTATGAATATTTTGTCATATTTCATATAATACAGTGACAACACTACAAAGAGCCCAGAAGTAAAGAACACGTACCACAAAGATCATACATTTAACCTATACTTTTTGATATGTTACATTTATGTACAATATCAGTTTCGTATATTTTTATGTATACTTCAAGAGGATCATTATATTACAGTTATATACTACCCAGAATATACTAGCTATGCATAAATTTGCACTTCAAAATATTCCATCTTACTGTAACATCTATGATGGAATTTTCAGCTTTTGTGCTTTATAGTGAACTGTTCATAACAATGTTCTTGAATAAAAATCCACACAAAAATCCATGTATAATTACCAAATGATCATTTACAAACTACAAATATTTCAATAATCACTAAAAAGATTACCAACTGCTTACTAATGCACCGTTCCAGTTGGACTTTGTATTTGAAACAAATAGATAGCATCTGGAATTGTAGCTCACCCATCCACTCTGACAAGTAAATACACCTGTAAATGTAAAATACAATTAATAAATATTTACCTGGATACACTAAATGAGGACACTATATTTCGAATACAAAAAATGGATTGCTGTTTTTTCTTCTGTTTGAGGAAAGTGAAAATCTAAAATTTGCAGAAAAATTGGATTTCAAATACATATGGCTGCAATTAATGTGCAGAACTGGTATAGGCTTTGCATTACTTGTTATTTGTTATAATTTAGGATGCTATCAAGAAACCAGAACAAAACGTTTGTTTTATCATGTTGGTTATATTGTTGTAGGCCTAGTTATGTACACACGTCTTGAGAGAGTTTTCTTTCTTTAAGTTATAATAGAGCATAATCGTAAATAAAAAATATCTTAACATCAATATGATTTACAAAATTGTTTCGGGTTTGACATATTTTATTGATTCACTCAATGGAATACATTAAAACAAATTGTTGTAATGAAATATGAAGATCATGAACGGAAGTAAAGCTGAAAAAATCTAGTAAACAAAGAGCAATGGCCATTTCTGGCCTTTATGGTCTTAAGAATTTCTTAAAAATTAAAACTGCTCAGTTATGGTTGAAAATTCAGTATTTATCTCTTGAGCTGTTGGTAACCATAAACTTTGTAGTAATTTCCGTCTGGTCAATCCATAATGATGTCATAAATTGCATCATTTTCCCAATATTCTCTATATTCCTTTGAAAATGGCCTAAATTTGAAGTATTTAATTTCACTATTTTACTATTTCATATAGAGCACAAAATGAAATATCTGTTTCGGAAGATGAAAAAGAAACATATTTTTTTTTGGATCGTGAGCTGTGCTCATTTTAAATTCTTTGCTGAGGAGTCAAATTTTAAAAACATTACATATTCTCAAAGACTAATTTCCAATATAAAGATTCTAAAAAAATGAATCATAGGAAATGTAAGTACTAAGTTTCTTCTTTATTTTGATATATGAAATGGAAGGAGTATGACACTTTAATCATTATAAGGACAGGGCCACATTATGCATAAAATGCACTTAGCTCTTAGGATCAGAACATTCACGGGCGTCTAAAACTCTTAATGCTATATGGGATCATGGAAGTGTTAGCATCCCGAAATGACCTGAAACACCTGCCGTTTACTGCTAGTACAAATCAGGCAAACAGAAAAATCCATAAAAAAAAAAATCAGTGTGAATAAATATTGCTCATTGATTTGTATGAAAATGTCAATCGACAATCTATTTAAGGACATATATAGGCTGTATATCCTGAAAAGGTTCTTGTAACCATTACTGTTGCTAAGTGTTGACTTTGAAAGGAGATTATTGATATTCTTCAAACTTCATTTTACATTTCATTAGTTTGCCCTATTTTAAAAATAATTGTATCTAGAGCATGCTCTTGCGAACAACTCACCTAAGAAGAGAAACACAATAAGCAAGTGAAGAAGAGAAACACAATAAGCAAGTGAAGAAGAGAAACACAATAAGCAAGTGATAATGGACCATATAAAAGAAATATTGGAAAACGAAACGTTGAAGTCATCACGTTCAGCATAAAATTACTGTTTACAGGGTTATTTTCACCCCGTGTTATTTTCGCCGTTTTGAACTTGTGAACAATTTTGCCCCGTTTAAAATTCGCCTAATCTAAGTTCTGTTTAAGAAATTATGAGATGTAATTTGAGTTCGCCCCCTTTTATATTCGCCCAATCAAAAGTCGAACCGAAGGCAAGGGCCTAGATGTTATATGATATGAAAGTTTCTGTAACAATACCTTTTATTTTGTGAATAAAGAATAGGATTGTGAATAAAGGGGAGCAGGAAGTATCAATGGATATAAATTGTTTGAAGACACTTTATCTCAAAAAACAACTTCGGTACTGGTAATCAAACACTTCAGCATTATTTTTAAAATCAGCTTCGAAGTACGTCTTTGTACTTATACATTAAAATGTTTTATTTACAATTTTTAAAACAATTTTGTAAATAACCAATAACAAGGTACATGTTAGTAAATCTAAGAGTTCAATTTTTCAAAATTAAATGATAAACAGTATAGTCGTATAACATATTCAGTATTTAAGAACATCTATTTACACAATTAAAAATAAGTCCAGCTTTTAAAAAAGACAAATGATACAGAATGTTATACGTCCTCGTTACTTACCTTGAATACTAGCAATAAGCAGTAAGAGGGAATGAAAATAAAATGGCATTGTCCTCAGAAAGGTCGTCTGTTTAAGGATTGAAGTACTTTAGGTCAAATTATCACATGTTTGATAGAATATTTATCTCTGCCTTAGACTAAGTAACTAATTGAGATAAGAACACTCTTCAAACTTCAATCTTATTTATTGATGTAATCATGAGGTTTTGTTTCAATACTAAACTATCCCAACTACAGTTTTGTAATATCTAATTTAATGTGTTATCACGGGATGTTGTCTTAAAGAGATTTTTTATGCCTTAATCTCAAAATATTCCATATTTATCTTAAACTTTTATGATTCATTTACTACACAATATTTTTTGAAATTCCAAAATGAATTTACTTTTTACAAAATTTGCAGTTATACACGTTTTTTTATTTAAAAAAAAAATATATATATATATAATCATTAATAACAATGATAAGATAAAATGATTAATTTTGAATGAATGGTTGAGATTACAGTATTTACAATAGATGTTTTTATTAAAGCTACTACGAGGGTTGTACGAAAAGTTCGTGGACATCTCTCATATATTTTTTTATTTGACGTCATATGTTATCTAAATTTGATAAAACTATTTAACAATAAATTCAAATTATTGGAGTAATTTTTTTTAAATATCACAATTTATTTAAAACTTATCTGGATTTTAATAAATGCACAAATCTGGTCGTGGAGCAGGTCAGAATTTAGTAAGTTACAAACAAATACACTAAATAATGTATGTAGTTATTCTCTCTGTCAAATGAAAAACAACAAAGAAAAACAGCCTAGAATAATTCAGAATTGTCTGAAGCGGAATCAGAAGCCAAATTATGACTTGATATTTTGCTTGGTTGAAGAAGAAATCAACTTGAGAAGATAGGCAGTCCGTATTGAAAAAAGACAAAAAATAATGATGTTTTAGAACCTAACGGAGCAGCAGAAATTAATGAAGTTAATTGATGTTTCCTATATCGAATGGAATTCATGGAATCACACTTTACACATTCAACTTTACAAATATTTTACATATTATATTGTGCTTATTTTAAATTTCTATTGAGTAATATAACGAAGATTGAGACCGTCCACCAACTTTCGAACAACTCTCGAAGTAGTCCCCGATTTAAGATTTGGTGTTTGAAAATAAAAACTTATCTTTTAAGGGCATTAATGTCATATATAATTTTACCTTTGACATCATGAACCTGACCTCTACTCATATCTTTAAAGGGCACCTAGTGTATATACTAAAGAAAAAAAAGGGATACGAATGATTTTCCGAATATCAATCATATCTCTGGCTCTAGCTACATATTTAGGTAAATGTGCATTGGAATCATAAAACTATTCTTTATATCAGAGTTATATGCTGGGGAGTGGACAATTATATCTGGATGAATTACTTTCAGTTCCAGAAATTCTTGAATTGAATTTTCTTTTCAGATGAAACTTAAATCGTGTTTTAATACTTTTAGTTCATTTTAAGGAATAAGATATGTTGAGGCCTACTGTCCAGACAACTGGAGGGGATTTTTCGCAAATTGTTATCTTTTCCTCACCCACCTTCCAATGAACTGGCAAAGTGCGTGGGTAAGTTTACCTCTCTTTTTTGATCGATGACTTGTCTTTGTAAGTACTTAAATCTTAAAAAAGAAAAAAAATATTTGCTGACCATTGCAGAATATAGTTCATAAAGCATTTATCGACTTTTTTGTCAGTAGCTTGTCCCCTTTCTTAAATTGTTCATACGTGGTGTACATGTACATCCTTGCATATCGAATTAACTGGAAGACATATGCAAGATATTGATAAGTTGCTACATACGAGGGCTGTTCAGTAAATAATGTCCTGAACTGTATGACATACAATACAGATTTCAATGATAAAAAATTATTTATATAGAGGAAAAGAAAACAAACATGATTTTATACACGTTTATTTTGATATTGGCGTTTGTTGGTCGTGGCATATTTAAAGCAGCAGGGGGTCGCCAAGCGTAAAAGGGCGACCCCAAATAACAACAAGCAGCAGCAGCAGCAGCAAGCAACATGAAAGCATAATCTCACATGTACATATAATAAGCATAATAAGCATAATAATGGCCGTTCCGGGTATACCGCGAACGATAATTAACCTTACAATTTTATTTTATGTACATGTTTTTTTAAATAAACTTTACAAGTTTACATGTATATTGTAGTTATCGTTCCGGGTTATCAAACCGCGAACGTTACAAAGGATATTTTAGCAAGCAAAGCACTGTGCATGAAATTTGTTGAAAGCAGTACACATTTTGCACAGCAACTGAGTTTGTTTCAAGTAAGCAAAGCAGACCAATTCATGAATTTGTTGAAAGCAGCACACATTTTCACAGTAAATGAGTTTGTTTTAAGCAGCAGCAGCACAATGAATTATAGCATCAGTTGAATGGCTCGGCGCAAACGCCACATGGCCGAAACCTTTGGAATCCATAGGTTTCGGTCACTCCATAAAATGGGGAAGCCGCATTCAACTGACCCACGACCAACCTCCCTAATTTTAACCTATTTACTTGGGAAACAGTAATAATCCCCTTGAAAATAACTCGAGACCCCCCATCCCTCCTAAATTTAATACTTCTGTATAATGAGTAGACAGAAAATTTTGATTCAATTGATGTTTTTTAAATGTGTAAAGTTATGAGAACTTAAGCAAAATTTAATATATATTAGCTTACACTGGATTATTTTATAGCAAAATAATATATATTAAAGATGAAGAATTATATGTGCCAATATGTTAAGAAAAAATTATGTGGAGACAAAATATTGTCCCATCACAAAAATGGCAGATCCTGATCATGCAACCCCTCTCATTTCAACAGGAGTATGTATGAATTTACTCTGGCTGGTTTCAAGCAACACTCTACTAGATAAAACCTACTTTACTTACCGTGCAAGATTTCTTTGGGAATAAATCATGTTAATTGTATTATTATAGGTTAGCTTTTAAGAAAATTACCTCTCCAGGCTTATAGTGCTCACATGTAATATGTAACTCCCAACAATGACTCCAAATGGGATCTTGAAAGTATACTTGATAATAATACTTGATATGCCGTCTTTTTAATGTTTATAATAAAACAGAAAATGATCCTTCTCATCATATTTTAATTCTATTTTTTGGAGTTCTTAACTCTATTCTATTATTTATTGCTTTTTCAACCAAACTAATCTGTATAACTGAGCAGCCTGTACATCATAAACTGGATATTTCTAGCTACTTTATTATATGTGCCAGGAATATAGTACTTTTTAAAGTTGACTTAATGTCAATTACATAATATTATAATATATCTATTAAGATAATAGAGTAACTTCTCTACCTAGAAATATGACAGAAACAGGACAAATATTACTAATAAATGGCTCATACACAGAGCAAAACCCCTTTCCCCTATCAAAATGGCTTGCAAGAATACATGATTACATGTATTTAACTTATCCCTGTAGTTAGAAAAATTAAAATTATTGTGTTGCCCTTGTCTGACAGTGCATTATTCTTAAATTACAAACAATACTGCATATCACTTTCCTAATATGTATGGAGAATAAAACAAATTAAAATTTTTTTTTAATTCACCAAAATTGAAAGTGTGATCTTAAGGAAGCACTTTCTTATTAATAAAGGTTTAATCCATTATACACTGAACCAGTTATCACCTAAAAGTACTGTTCAATTAATGTGAATCATTTCAACTTTAAAGCCTGTGGCTGAAAAATAGAATTTTGTCTGTTGATTCTGAATGAATGATATGTTTAAATGGCATGAATCTAATATAATTAGTGGAAAATTTTGACAAATACTTTAATTTCTAATTCATTTATAACAATAGTTTTGTATTTTCCTACAACTATTCCCTGACGGAGGCTGTTGGTGAAATTCCAATAGGTTGGATTTATGAATGTTTCTACACGGGGATCTTATAACTAGGGTTTTCCACTGTTTTGTTGAATACAGGATAATTAATGCAATTAAACTTACTCTCTGATTGATGTATCTTGAATGAAATCTATGAGCTTATATCATGCTTATCAAGCTAAGATGTCTGATCACAATACTTAAGACCGAAGAAAATTGCCATTGTAAAATACATCACCTTAATTGGCCTGATCTTTGTATATTAAAACAGGTGGTGCTAATGAAATCAAATCCAAAATTAAAGTCCTTTAAATAATTGCCTTCTGGCTTATCAATAATTGGCTTTTTGTGAAAATTCTGAAACCGATCCAAAATTATGCCTAAGTCATTAAAATACCCATACTACATGTACGATTAGTTTATATTTATGTGTACTTGACTAGATAACCTTGGTACACTGGATCTTGATATAATAAATCTTATTAATACATGTAAATACTCCCAAATCTGTTATACTCCTATGTCATGATAGCACCATAGCAGCTCTCCCTAGTTAGTGCATAATACAATTTTCTACTCAACATCCTATCCAAATTATACTTTTCTCAAAGACATCAATTTCCAACCTAAGAGTCAGACACTTATTGTCGGGCAATAAAATTCCCCTTTATTCCCCAAAATTGAATGAATTGCATGTTTCTCCCCTATTTATGTATTATGAATTTGTATGTCCTAAGTTAATTTCAGTAATATTTTCAACCCTGGTGTTTTAGTATTCTATCTGATGTAAGTATTCCATGAACTCTAAGCTCTAACCAATAAAATAAAATTATTAAGAATAGCTTATATGAATTATTTTAAATAAAACTACTTATGTAAAGAAATGCTTTAGCTGAAAACAGGAATCCACTGATAAACTTAAAATGCAGATATGTGTAAAAAGGCAGACACACTTTCAAGTAAACACAAGTATTAAGGCGCAATATTTTTACCAGTATATTTTGTTAATTGTCAAATCCCTTTTATTTAAAGTGGCTTTTATTTATTAACCTTGACAGTAGTTGAGAGAATTAGAATAATTGATATTACATGATCCAGTTATTTTTTTTTCTGGGTCGCACAGAACACCTACATACTTACCATAGCTAAAAGAAGAGAATTAATTATTTAAGCAACTGGTTATAGAATACAGCAGATTGTATTCTTTATCATGAATTGAGCAACAATTAGTCATTTTCCTTAATTTACAAATCTAATTCCCTAATTTACCCAAACCCCAGATAAATAAAATTATCAATTCCTTTATTTCTAATGGTAATAGCCTTAGAAGTGAAGAATGCGTGAACAAGAATAAATTATCCCTAAAATGCTAAAGCGAGTACCCTCGAGTCAGCTTATACTGTCAAATTCATTGTATGACTAATTAAAAAAAGAAAAATAACTAGCATATAGCTCATCAAGAGCAACTGAGCTACCTTTGATAGGCAATAAATTTGATGAAATCTATGTGATTGCCAAAAGGAACCAAGTGGCAAATAGTTATTATACACTCGAGAAGCACTGAATTTAATTTCAAGAGTGCATTTTAAGTTCGAAATAAAGCATTGGCTTGTCCTGTTGGTTGATTGTGTTGTTTACTGTGGAGGGCATAATATCCGCCAAATAGGAAATAAGCTTCTACTGCATGATAATAACATAAAGCCTGATTTATGGCCAACATTACCCTTGTAACTTATAATATTTGATGTTTCCCTGTTAATCATCAAAGCTGTAACTGTTATAACTTTGCTTCTGAGCCCCCCTCCTTTGTGTTTTAAACAGAATTCATGCACTTTAATGCAAAATGCATTTTAAAAATACCGTTGTTGTATACACTGAGAATGCTCAATTGAATAAAGCCTGCCAAAATTGATCTACACCGATTATAATGTTTTGATCAGTTTGACTGCTATATTAAGCCATTCTTTTTATACAGGATTTTTATTTTTCAATTATAATTAATTTAAAAACATAATAAAAAATATTCCTTAATCTTGTATATGTTTGCTTGTTAAACTGAAACATAAACAAGTTTTAATACAAATTACGCCACATGTATGCCGACATAGCAAATTTTGGAAAATTCAATCCAAGAAAATCTCGCATTTTTCCAAAAAAGAATAATCCATCCATGCATCTAATCATCAAATCAGGTATTTGCCGATAATATTCAATTAAATAATTTAGAAACAATTGTGATTGAAAGCATATTTTTTTAAAAGTTCTGTCTGCTACAAAATTCGTGTACCTTTCGTTTTTGGATCAAGGGCAAAGAGGGAGAATTTGAGATATCCCGATCCCGATCTAATTTATATTCTAGCTAACCTAACTCATATAGCAGCAACAAAGTTTTCCTCGTAAAATAAGTGCATCTATTCTTTAAATTAATAGATGCTATTATATAATGTGCATCAAATATGGGTACCGTCTTTGCAAACAAAAAATATAACAAATTCTGTAATGTTTGCCAAATTTCAATAAGTAATATTTGATGATTTAAGATTGACTTTAAGACACATAGCAAATTTGATAGACATCATTTCGGAAGTAGTTTTCACTGTTTTAAAGCAACTTTTGACGGTAAAAAAGCTAAGTACTCAAAGCTCGCCCTATATTTTGAAAAATGAGTGAAAACGACAGCGTGTACGAATGTCTTAACGATAATCTTAAAATAAAAGTAATCGTAGTTATCTACGTTTGTTTGATATTCAAACAGATAATGGAATTTGAATCTATTGCTTAAAACGTTCAAAACAAAATTTACCAAAACAAAAAGTACTCTGTAAAGCATAAATTTAAGAATCTTTTCTAATATTAAGTGATCATTAAAATGCCCTAGTTTTATTTTATTACCTGTTTGTTAATGAATACCTTAAAGAACACAGTTTTCTTTGTTTGCCTTTAAGTCCATTTAAGTCCATTAACAGGGCAATACATGTTATTTCCAAATCATTAATATGCCTTTGCTTTAAACAGGATTACTGTGCACACAGAGGTGCCAAGTTAGTAGAAATAGATGTTTATGAGGACAACTTTATCATACAAAACGCAGAAGATTTTCATACTGGTGGTAAGTTGATTAAAGTTAATCAAATTCAAAAGTCATCACTGTAGCAAAGTTTTCAGATTTCGCGGGAAATGCCTCATTTTTTCACCACAAAAACACCAAGCATTTGCAATTCAATATAATATAAAATACTACAAGTTGTTGAGCGTAAGATTGAAAATTTTCATATAAAGACAAACAACCGAGGCTAGCTTCGCCTCGGTTGGCAATGCTTTTTTTTATGGAAAGAAAGTTTTTAATGTTAGTCTCATCTACATGATGTATTAATTTTTTTTACTAAATCTTTTCTGCTATTTTCTTCATGGAAACTCTTTACTGGGAAAATTATTTCCTGGGATTTTCTCTTTTTCTCCAATTGATTCAGCCTTATTTTT